>NW_019416411.1:586506-677680 GCF_000390285.2 Anoplophora glabripennis
CATTCTTCAACTGGGCGTATACATTTCTACCACCTCCACGTTTAATTCGACCAGACCTGTATATGGGTATGGCTAAATAAATATGGAAACAAGTTTTTCAAATATTTCAATGCCGAGTTGCTGCGTCAGCGACCGAACCTGGTACATACTGTCAATCTCGTGGTTCTTCAATTGATATCGGAAAGACTATACGTTAAAACTGTTTGGCTTAAAATAAACTCCTAGAGTTATGACACGGACTTAGAAACTTGGAAAATACCCAGCATATCTACATTTTAGTAAATTATTATATCTGGTAATTATTATTGCCATATTTTGTTTCAGTTTGTACACAACTTTTAATGCTAAGGCAGCCTTCAGATGATTATCTGATGTCGTTTAGCTCTCTATGCGAAAAGGCAGATACTCTCGATGCCTTCACTGAAGAACAAAAGAAACGTCTGAACATGTGGAAGAGTCAGCTTTTGAAAGAAGAACCAGTACCAGTTTATAGCCAACAACACCAAAAATCCTCAGTTAATAGGTGAGTAATGAGCACTTACTGTAACTTCTAATTATTGTACTTAATTGTTATTAAGTAACTTTATTTAAGTAATTGTGTGTTTTTTTTTCAGGATGCAAAATTTCCAGTACAATTTACCAAATAAGTTTTCATCGGTTCAATCGACATATGCTCACAAAAGTTCATCATATCCGAATATGAAAAACAATGTTGCGCCGAACGGTCACAGGCACTCCGTGGGGAGCGTAACATTGCAAAATCAGTTGGTTTCAGCAACCTCAAACCAACATAGCCTAAAAAGTAATACGTCTAGTTATAATAACTGTTCACTGAATTATTATGAGAGTAATATAAATCCGTTACACGTACATTTCCAAGATTTTAATAGTCACAAGGAGCAAAAGTCATCACAAAATGTGGATATAGAGAGTAGTTTAGAATCTCTCTGTCTACAGATGATGGAACATGCGCTTGGGCCTTAGTAATGTAAATGTGATATACCTCGCGTGCATATAAGTGTGGCCTATTATTTGACGATTTGTGGTATTTATTTACTATTATCAAACTAATTTTAAACACAATGTCTATTT
Source organism: Anoplophora glabripennis (assembly GCF_000390285.2). Classification (NCBI taxonomy): domain Eukaryota; kingdom Metazoa; phylum Arthropoda; class Insecta; order Coleoptera; family Cerambycidae; genus Anoplophora; species Anoplophora glabripennis. Next base: position 587,599 of record NW_019416411.1, read on the forward strand.
ACTGCTGGCAGATGTATAAATAGTATTTCTTTATATTTTAATATCTTAGTTTTGAAATGTTTGTGTAATATGTGATGTGATTATGTTATTTATAAACTGAAATTTATATGAAATTTTATTTAAGACTGCTTAAGTAATTTTATACTTTTTATTAGCTGTTACAGAGTAGGCTAAAAGTACATACTATTTTATGTAACTTTTGACAAAATGTTTAGTTTACATTTGAGTTTTAAAACTGACCTACACTGTATGCAGTTGTTGTAGCGTCATTTATTTTGTTAATTTAATTTTTTTATCTGAACCACCCTGTTTCTATGACAATTTGTTTATATTTTATCGACATGCAAAATTATTAGAAGACATGGTAATTTGTGGACTTGTGCATGTTTATTGTGATTGTCTCTGTGTGATAAAAGTTTGCCGGTTGGCTTAAACTGATGAAAAGACTGATTTCTAAATAGATACAATTCAATCTGAAGAAGTGTTTTTTTACATGATTCATACCATAAATGTGTATTTCATTTATTATTTTTTTTATTTATTTTATTCTCCTTCAACCAGATGTAAAGTTAATGGTGAGTAATGTTTGTAATCGGTAATATACAGGGTGTTCCTTAATGATATGCGAATATTTAAGGATGTGATTCTACATGGAAAATTAATGATTGCTTTATAAACTCTGGTCCAAAAATGTTCCGTTGCGAAAATACAGGGTGTTAAAGTTTTACGAAAAAGAAGAAAATTGATTAATATTTTCGAAACCGCTTGACTTACTTGAAAATGTCAGAAATGTAAGTGACACATTCCAGGCCAACTAGGTTTATTGCAAAATTGCATTTTTCAATAGTTGCATTAATTTATTACACACAATGCAACGGGTTTTATTTTTTTATTAAAAAACGGCGCATCGTAGGACAAATACTTAAGGGAGCTTTTATCTTTCGTTTTGAACGTTGTCGTTGATTGCGTGTGTTTTTTTTTTTTGAGCAAAAATCGTGGTTACGCCCATGAAGTCCGTGGCCAGAAGGCAGTGCGATCAACGTCGTCAAATCTAAGAAAGTAAGCCTTAAAAGAGGCAAATTGTTATTTAAACTTAATAGGATTAGTAAAAGTATTATACAGGGTGGATGGTAAGTCAATGCATTATTTGCAGGAGGTTATGGTACAAGTGATTTGTGATGTATTTCCTTAATATACCATATTCCGCAAACGCTTACTTTCTGATCTACAGGGTGATAAAATTTTAATAAAAAGCATAAATGCAAATTTATAAATATTACGGAAACCGCTCAGAATATTTTAATGAAATTTTATAAGCTCTAACAATTAACAATAATTCATGTTTTACGATAAAAATATTGTTTTTAGTTTCACCAGAGGCGTGCGCACAGGGATGTCTGGATATTTTTAAAGAAAAAAATAATGCGCCACTGATTTTCCTTAAAATAAAAAATATTTTCCAATTCCTTGTTCAATTTGAAAGAGAAAAGTTATCTTGACTGTTTTTCTTATGACGCACCGTTTTCGAGTAAAAAAATTAAATTCGATTTATTGCATGGCGTAATCCGATTTCAATAATTTTATTACAAAAAATTATTATTCCTCGCAGTTAACATCAGTCTAAAATTTTTTTATTGGTTTTTAGATTCACTATTCACTTTAAAATTAGCAAGTGGGCTGTGCACTCTTTTTTATTATTGTTTGACAAAATTAATAATAGCTGTCACTTTGAGTGTTTGAGTGTGAATCAGTTAAGTGCATAAGTTTTGTTATTTTTCAAATGATTGAAACCGAATTACGCCATGCAATAAATCGATTTTATTTTTTTACTCGAAAACGGTGCATCATAAGAAAAACAGTCGAGATACCTATTCTCTTCCAAATTGAACAAGGAATTCAAGAATAATTTTTATTTTAAGAAAAATCAGTGGGGTATCATTTTTTCTTTAACCATATCTAGACATGCCTGTGCGCACGCCACTGGTGAAACTGAAAACAATATTTTTATAGTAAAACATGTATTGTTGTTAACTGTCAAAACCTGTAAAATTTCATTAAAATATTCTGAGCGATTTCCGCAATATATATAGAATTTTTTTAATTAAAACTTTAACATCCTTTAGATCGAAAACTAGGCGTTTTCGGAATATGATATATTAAGGAAATATATCACAAATCACTTGTACTATTCTATAACCTCCTGCAAGGAATGCATCGACTTACCAAACACCCTGTATGTAATAAAGAATAATATGATCTATATTTTCAAAAATAATATAAAATCACTCATGTACCTATATATCATTCTTAATTTAAGATGAAACCTCTTCATCTGCTGAAGTTTAATCAAGTAAAAAAGATAGGTAGGTATGTTAAATGTCATGTTTTGATTCATTTTTGAATAAAAAGTTTTGATCAACATCTCGTAATAATTATACATTGAAGGATACTAATACATCTCAAAAATATCCAAGATTTATATCACCTTTTACTAGTAACTGAATTGGATTTGGAAATATGTAATAAACTAATTATGAAAAGTTATTGAAAAGTGAAATATTTTTGTCAAATTTCATTCGAATCGATTGTAAACAATTTTTTCACAATTTTATTTTCTAAATGGTAAATTGTAGTGCATCTTTATATGTATATACATAGATTTCGCATTTTTACATTCGGTAGCGCAAAGAAATCGATACAAAACTGGAGTCATCTGCATTTTATATATCTACAGAAAGTCTACATGTACAATCCGAAAACCGTAAAAATAATCACTATAGTCGAAATCAAGGCCAAATCGATAAAGAATTATTAAGTTCAAGTTCAATTTGAATGATAGACAAATATAAAAAGGTATTATATCACATTTACAGCTGATATACACCCTGTAAGCTTTCACTTATTTTCTTTTTAAAACAATTTTTGGAATTTTGCCCCATTCGAAATGAGCATTTCTGTTACTCGTAATAAGAAAACATTCATTAATTAATCGAGCGAAAGTGGTTTAACTGGCTATTACTGGACATACCTACTGTATACATAGGCAATTTAAATATAAAATTGAAGTGTCATAAGTCACAGGATTTCCATTAGGATTACGAACATATGGCATTCGAAGGAATCTCGGAAATACATATTCTTTCCGCGCACGTTCAGTGCGTAAGTATTCAGAATACAAGACGGTGAAGTCTTGCCCGTGGTGAAGACATTATAAAATCAATCCCATCTACACACTTTTTTAGCAGATTGTACTTTATGTCTAGATACATATCTTTTAGTCATTTTTCGTATTTTTTTTATTGTTTTAAATCAGATCGAATACCTTTATTATTTTTTATATCTTTTTATAAATCTGGGAGAACACGCGATATTTTTTTACTTTGTCGCAATTGGTTTGGTAAGTTAATTTTAAGACCATTTGTTTGAATAGGTGTTTTTTTACAAACATTTTGTTTGTTTCATTATAAACGTGATATTTATAGTAGGTACCTATTTGAGCTTGTGACTCTTTTTCGTCTACTCGTTAGTACAGCTATTGAAGCTGAAAATGAGCTGTTACCTCCGAATTCTTTGAAACTGCATGGATTTGCATGAAAATAGAATAAGGCTCATCTTAGGCTCAAGTTCAAAAGTGACATAAGCCCGATTGACGCTTTTTGTTTTCTATAGCTAAAAACTACCCCTAAGTGAAAAAAATTGAAAAAATTAAGTTTTAAGCATTTTATTGATAAAAATCTTGTTCAAGCACAAAGATTAAATAATGTTCCATGTTCTTGAACATGTTTTATGATATATTTGATCTTTTCGACCCTTTATTTAAACCTTAAAAACTACCCCTATGCAAAAAATCCTAACATTTTGCTCCGAAAAAATGTCAGTGGTTTTTTTTACCAAAACTCGTTTAATTTTGAAGCTATAGTTTTAAAGATAATTTCAAGAGCTGTAAGCTCGTTTGCATATAAAACCTTTTAAGTCCTTCGTTTTTTAAAGGCAGGTTGTTTTTTCACTAAAATGGATACTTCATCTCCTTATTTTTTATGCTATAGGAATAAAAAAATATTTGTTGAAAAAAAGCTACATTTGTGTTGTCTATCATGTTTTACTATCTTTCATAGTTTCAGTTATTATATAAATAAGACATTTTTTTTTTAATAATGAAAAATACGTTTTCAACTTTTACCGTACATTATTAAAAAAATACGCATTCTAAACCGGTCTAAATTCAGGATCGTATGAAAAATACTAAAACAAAACTAATTGTAAAGGGTCTACGATTAATTTTAATTCTGATGGAAATGGTACAGCGTTTACTGCTCATTTTTACTTAAAAAATATGAGCAACCCGTTTTTGACGATAACTCCTTCAATTTTGTTCTAATTAACTTCTATAAGTGCTCATTTTGAAGGTCTTTTTGAGTAGGTATTACAAAAAACTCCTGGAGCGTTATACATGTAAAATGAATCCTTTTTCCGTTATTTGACGTTGAATAAGTACATCGATTCGAGTATTCCCCCAAAACAAGTCCCCTTCCACTAACCATATTTCGCTTTGTATAGGACGTACAACACTTTTTATTTATAAGCTACATTTTTGTTCATTACACTTTATTTAATAAAATGCGTAGTTTTTGAGTTATTCGCGAAAAATACTTTGAAAAAGTGTTTTTTTTTTTTCACTCAAAATTCCAAGTTTTCAATCGTGAATAACTAAAAAACTATTGAATTCTTGAAAAAATTCTTCGAATATTTTTTGTTCAAAATTTGATTCTCTATCGATTTCCAGCGTTACTTTTGAAAAAAATTTCCCATCCCCGAGAAGGGGAACTCTCAACAGGGTGGAAGCGGCAATCGGCGCTATGTCACTAATGTTCATTGACCTTTTCTCTAACTATCTGACAAATTTCAAGTCGATCGGTTCAGTTTCAAAGAATTCGGAGGTGAAAAGCTTCATTGACTGTACCATCATCCTTTAATTCCTGGTGTACCGCAAGGGTCTGTTTTGGAATCCCTCTTTTTCTTGGTGTTCATACTTCTCGAAGTTATCGTATATAAATGCTAAAGTTTTTTTTGTGCTGACGATCCTAGAGTATATGTAAACCTTGTACTACACCAATCTATAGATCAACTGTCCCTTTACGAGTAAGCTGGTACTTATTATTACGTACTATACTTATTTATTGCATGGTAAGTCCCTTGTGAAGCGTTGACGCAACAAAATATATCTCAACCGATATTTAGGTGGCAATAAAATACAAACTTCACTTAGGAGATAGCAAAAACAATTGCAGATAAATTAAAAATAAACGAAGTGCTCTTATATGATACTTTATTGGTGACAGTATAAAAAAGTATATCCCGCTGAAACCTAGTACGCATGTATCCGTGGATTTATCGATCGTCCTGTAGAACTCATATTGGGAGTTCTGTCAGCATTAGTCACGTGTGTGTTTTAGGGAGCGTAGAATTGTTGGTTTGGATTTTTAGGACCGTGGGTTGTCTTTTATGTAATTTTTTAATAATGGTGTGAACGTCCGATCCCATAATATGGCATATGCTAATAGTTCCATTTTGAAAACGCCCACGGTACTCGAGCAACTGCTAGAAGAAATTAATTTTCAGAGGACGAAGGAAATGCGACAACTTTTGAAAGATGGTAAGGTGCAGATGAGTCAGGTGGGTAAATTCTATGAAATTATTTTTCAGAATCCGGGTTTGTGATGCTTCAAGGAACTACCTACTGGACTGACTTGTTTGTGCGGCACTTTCTTTTCCAAAATGATTCGACCATAGACTGCGACGATCTCTTATTTTTTGTTAGAAAAAAACACGTCAAAGGATCTCCCAGATATTTGCCCAAATTCGAGGAAAGTATTTTTAATTTATAATGGTTTTATTACATAGATACCTAATACTTTTTTTACAACTATTTGGAAATACAGCAAAAAACAGGATCTTTTTTGTAAACGCATATATTTAATGCGAAAATTAGTATGATAAAATTGAAAAATAATCAATGTGTATTGAACATATGCAAAATAAAAATAATATTTCCGTAAATATTGGAATTTTTAAACTTTCACTTTCACTTACACATTTAAGATTCACCCTGTATAGGCTTACTTGGAAATAAAATATTTACGGAATATCAAAAATCAATAAAAAATTTCTCCATTTTTGTTAATCAATTAGGAATAATTATTTATTATAATTAATAACACGATAGAAAGTCTTTAGAAACTTTAAAATGCAGATTATCGAAATAATAGTGACAAAAGAAATCCATTTTTTATAAATGGTAATACGTCAATTATATTATATTGTCAGATGATACTGAATATATTGGTAAAACTACTCACATATTTATTCTTTAAATGATTGATTGTTTATATTGTTTTGAACACTTTAGGCGTGATGCGGAATATTTTAGTTCCCTTCATTTATCTCATTAGTTATTGCCTAGTCATTATTACAATATTTGCAAACAAGCTATAGTTTTAAATAAATTACCCTATACTCTCTTTTCCTAAAATGTATCGGACTGTTTTTGTTTACGAACCTCACGTTCTTTTATCTAGAAGTGGAAAATGGAAGTGTTTTATTACTCCGCAGGAAACATGTTGGCTATAGAAATTTTACGTATGTAATTTATAAGACTTTCAACATTTTAGACAAATCCACTGACATATGCAGTTTGAGATTATTATACATATGTTATTAAAAAAATCGTTTATGTAATACAACAGCTGCTTTTATAAGGTATGCCATACTCATACTCAAACAGTGAATATGATCGGCACTACATACAGTGTAATTTTTTTAAAACCTGACAGGCCGACTTTTTTATTTGAAGTGATAGTTATAAATGCAAAGTTGTAGAAAATAACTTGACCAAGAAGAATTTACAAATAATGCTTTTCGGTGTTGTCAGATATCTTCAGTAGCTGCTACAACAACATTTTTTAAAAGGCAACACCGTATTTTTTTTAACATAATTTGACAAATCTAGCAGGCCACTCAACTGAACCCCTTCTTCCGATCCATCTTTCTGGCACCAGTTCATGGAGATAATCCTGCATATTTCTCATAAAGTGAGGTGGTGCCCCATCCTGTTGGATGTTGAACAGCCTTCTTTCTGCTAATACTAGTTCATCAAAAAATAACTCAAGTTTGTCTCTGAATAAATAAATAACGTTCATCGTTTAAATAAACGAACATGGGTCCGATCACTTTTTTATTGTAGATTCCACACCATACGTTAACTCTTGGATTGTTTATATTATTATTTCTTCAGCATAAGAATGATTACTGTCAAATCAATATCTGTAATTATGTATGCCACGAGAAAACATTTTGAGAAAAGAACAGGCATCTATTATCCCCAACCGAACTCTCTACGTACCTACTTTTTAATAGAATGCCGATTTTGTGGAAGGAATTTACTTTTAGGATCATGTAATTAAAAGTAGCTGGTAGTTTTAGTTGAGACGCAGTGTATAATTAAACAATAATATTCAAATTATTATTATATCATAATTGCGTAGATATTTATCTACTACGACTAGAGTTGAGAACAAAGGCAATGTGGCTATTTGTCTGGGCATCTAAATTTAGGTAAATGTGTACAATATTAGGTTAGAACATAAATGTTGATAAATTGAGTATAAAATAAATCTTGCTTACAACTCAACACAACATTTTTTATGAAAAAATTGTATACAAAAATATATGAATGTAAATCACTACCGAAAGGTTTATTAGTATTAGGATAAGATACAGAATATTTAAAAATTATTATATCAACACAAAATTACTTTGCCGAAAAACTGTTTAGGTTTCAATAAAGCAATTTTCGAATCAGTTTCAGTTTGAAAAATTAATGTGCTGAATTACAATAAAGATCAATTGCGGTGTGTTTTTAGACGGTTTAAATATAGATACTTGTTTTCTGCTTTTATAAGTTCATTTTAATGAGCTTACTCATGTTCAAGTAGGTCTAATTTAGTACACCATCGTTTATACAGTTGTCACCCCCTTTAGATTTGTACTGAGGAAATGTTTAAAAAATGCCGATATAGCTTAATTTTTATTTTGAGCAGATGCATTTTCATAATAAATGTGACGTTAACATTTTTTCTAAATTGAACTAAACTTTACAAGTTTATCTTTTTAGTATGCTCCATTCAATTCTAAACCATAAAAAACAATTAATTTTCACTGTTTCATATAAATATAAAAGAGTCTGTATTAACTGATCACCAAAATAAATTCATATTGAACTTAATTTTTATTGATGCCAGCAACCTGTAGGACCACCCTTGACTTTTTCTGGTACTAAATTAAATAGAGTCTACTCAAAAATATAAACTCACAAGGTTTGGTTCAATTTTGAATTATAGTTAAACAATAATCAAGAAAATACGATTCCTTTCGAAAACTTTAAGAAGATGTAGCTCGGAAGGAGCTTCATCTTTTTAGGATACATGCATACCATTGCACTTAATAAAGATAAAGATTTCGAACTAATATGCATATCTTATGCATGCAGTGGATATTGTACTTGACCCAGTACGTGACTTCAGGGCATTAATAAGTAAAAGTGACAGTTCTATAAAATGATTTATAATAAAGGGTTACAATTTATAACAATAAACTGGAATAAAAATGTTTAAAAATAGAAGAATAAAGTCTGATAGTGGTTTCAACTACTTTGCACTGTTGTTATTTGCACTAAATTACAAAATTTTTATTTATTTGTATTCTGTATAAACATGAAACGAAATCATTTATTGTTTATTCTACATAATTAGAACTAGTGAAAGATTTCCCCTTCCCACTTTTTTATGATCCAATAATTTGCTATTAAAATAACTTTTGCTGCCAAACATCCCTTCGTTATTTTTTCTCGTCTGTAGTTTCTAAACGAAATCAGTCCAATTTAGGAATGGAGTTCGGTCTAAATTTAGACATTATTTTCATTAAAAGGCAGTATTTTAAATAAACTTTTTCAAATGTATTAATTATATATCTCAATGCCAAACGATTAAATAGAAGCAAAATCAATAATTCTAATTTAATGCTTAATTAATTGTACTTAAAATTTTACTACATAAATAACTCACAACTATATAGTTTGTATTATTTGAGATGGTGCACACTTTTTTTCGTTTGGCAGAAGTATAATTAGACCGAATTTGGAAACTTGATTTTTATTCAGTTCTTATTCTACCTTCAACATCATCGCTCTTGCAACTAACACAATAACACTTCAACTGATTTTAAGTCTTATTTATACATTTACTTATCACATATTTTAAATAAAGGCCTGTCTAACATAGGGATCTGGCCGATTTAAAAATGATCGATTGTATTTATCTACAGACGGAAGTGGACGTTTTCCGAAAGGACAGCAGGAAGTTGCCAATCGGCGATCCAGACATCGACTGGGAAGAAACGGTATACCTAAATCTAATCATCCATCAGTTCGAATACACTCTAACCCTGGCCATATGTACGCGCACAAGTCCCAAGGAATTACAAGTGCTCAAAAGGCACTCTCAGAAAGTTTACGCTTCCCCCAGTCGTAGGAGGATGGACACGAAGGGAGAGGTGGAAGAAATCACGTACCCCCACATCTGCTTCATGGTAGATAACTTCGACGAGGTCTTCCACGACATCTTGGTGCGAGATGGCGAGATGGTTTGCGTCGAGCTGCTGGCTGCGGATAGGGCCGGAACTATACAGGGAGTTATATTTTTAGGGTCCATTAGATACGACGCGCTGAAGAAGGTGTACGACGCAAGGGTAAGTTAGTTTGATTTTTATACAGTACGCTTTATTTTTTTATCAAGTGTTCATCCAATAAACCGGTGTTTTTATCAATTTTTCTCCAATATCATTTGTAGGAAGCTGAAGGGTTGCAAGAGTTTAAATATGTATGTATCGAATTATTGCCAGGAGAAATCTACTGATTTTTTAAGCAATTTCGTATTTCCAATAACAACAAAGTTAGCAATAGTTCCGACACATTTTCGAACACACTATACGTTTGATGTTTATTTCTAGCAATCAAGTTTAAGTACAAAAATGGCCCAAAGGATGACCTTCGGCCTGTTCTCCAATTCGTCCTCTCAGCGGTGTGAGTTCGTCCGCATGAAGGGTCCCCAGGGCAAAGGTCACGCCGAGATGGCCGTGACGAAGCCCAAGGGCTCTGGAGTCGAGACTCCAACTTCCGAGCCGGGCTTTTGCGCCACCGACATGTGGGATTCCGATTGGGAGGAGGACCCCGAGGACTTCTACATGTACCGGAGCCAGCGACGCCTCAGCGACCCCAGCGCGAACATAAACAACTTCGTGAGGGGCGGATGGAAGAGTAAACTAGACGTCAAGGCTAGGTCGGAGAGTGAAGGGCTTGACTGTATAGACAACGGGGTTAGCGAGATAGAAGCTGGCGATCTTCGAGACGGTAGGTGTTAAATGCATGTGTATGTGTGATGGGTTGACATTCGTTTGGTTGGTAAATCATGCTTCAGGAAGTTGATCAAACAATGTTTTTTAAAACTGTAAAATTTTCAAACGCTCGTCTTGATATACAGAGTGTGCCAAATTAACATTCCCACTAGCATTTTTTTTTTTGGAAATTGTACAATATTTAATATTTGGTCTTCAGCCACCAAACTACCCATTAGACTCGTCGATCTCATAGGCAAATCGTGGCACCGAGTACAATAACAACATCCTTGGTGACGCCTTGACGAAAACGTGGCGGTATTTTCAAATTTATCTGTTTTTTTTTTCGTTTTAATGAAAAATACCAAGCTCCTTGATTGAAACGCGTCTGAGGAGACCCGATATTTTCACAGGCCTCGACCACACTGAACAGTGGGAGGACGTCAATTTGTACATGGTCTTGTAGACATATAGGCCGTTGACACTCAGAATACTAGACTAGGAGATTAGGAGATGATACCTATTCCAGTGAACTAAAATTAATTCACTTGGTGCACGACCTCATGTAGGGACTGATTTTATTATTTAATTAATTAAGTTTGTGGTTCTGTACCCATTTAATAAATGAAACAGTGTTTAATATCAAAATAATTATGCACCTTTCAGTATTATCAACATTATTAGGCCTTTTCATAATCTTTCCTGGATAGCGATATATTATTTGGCAATAATTTGCTATGTAGGTTCGACTTATATATTAGTTATTCGGTGGCTTTAATTCTTTTAAATTAGCAAAGTCAGTTCTAAATATAGATGCCCTTATTCAACCGTAATACAAATATTAAATTTACACTAATTTAGAACTCATGCGACACGAAAACTAATCTGTAAAGACAGGTCACCACTAGTAACGTCATTGTCCGTAGCTATTTACTCTCCAAGTGACGTCATAAAAATAGTCGCAGGTATATCCCATATTAAATTTCTTTTGTCTTTATATTATGGTTGATGTTCATTTTACAAAACAATTTTATTTAACGATGAAATTCGCTCGATCTAATAAATTCAGATAAATTTGTTTCTATAAAATCACCAGTGGGTTGCTTTAATATCGCTGGCTAGCGATAATTTTTTTTGCCTAATAAATGTTTGATAAATATTTTTGTAATTCTAATTAAATATAACTTTTTTACATATTTATAATGTTATAAAATTAGTTTTTATCCTTAAAAGTTGCTCGCTTGCTGACCGTTCGCTCTTTAGGTTGACCGAGACGTCTTAGACGTAGTTCTATACGAATATACAGGGTGTTTCATAATGACGTGCAAATATTTTGAGGAGGTGTTTAGAAAGTAATTTTAGGGGGGATACTTCCTATATATTTTTTTTTTGAGCGCCGCCCCCTGAGAAAATAATCAAATCTCAAAATGGCCGAAAAAATTAGGTTTTATGTCATACGTGAAAACAGTATACATAAGTTTCACACACAATCACAGCAAAACATTTCTGCAATTGTTTTATTCTAATGACACTTTGGCCATTGAACAATAGCTTAGATTAACCACAGATAACACGATAACGGAAATTGTTGATAAAATCCCATACTGTATTACCCACAATTTGCAACTAGCGCCCTCGCTAATGGGATGATGAAGTATCCTGTTTGATGCCAGTTTTACATGCCTTTTTATACTCCCTTGGGTTCAATTTTGATTTAAACATTTTTTTATCTTCATATTTGTACAGAGTGTACAGAGTGAGTAAATCTCATACGCACACTCCTCTAGATGTAATGCAGAATAATTGACACACACAGTTATTTATGTTCGACGAAGTGGTACTATTGGNTCCGCGTTTTGTCTTATTGTCTGTGTAGCGTTTGTGTATTGTAAGTCTCGTAATATGTCAGTGTTTCTTACGTACCAGGGCGCGTCGGTGGCCGTGCGGAGGGCTATGTTTTCCACAGCCTGTAATGACTTTAAGTGGCTTTTTGCCGCGTGACCCCACGCCGTGGAGGCGTAGGTTAGCTGCGGTTGAAGTACCAATTTGACGACCGTTCGCTCTTTGGATTGACCGAGATGTCTTAGAGTAGTTCTATACGAATATACAGGGTGTTTCATAATGACGTGCAAAATTTTGAGGAGGTGTTTAGAAAGTAATTTTAGGGGGGGGGGGGGGGTACTTCCTATATATTTTTTTTTATTTGAGCGCCGCCCCCTGAGAAAATAATCAAATCTCAAAATGGCCGAAAAAAATAGTTTTATGTCATACGTGAAAACAGTATACATAAGTTTCACTCACAATCACAGCAAAACATTTCTGCAATTGTTTTATTCTAATGACACTTTGGCCATTGAACAATAGCTTAGATTAACAACAGATAACACGATAACGGAAATTGTTGATAAAATCCCATACTGTATTACCCACAATTTGCAACTAGCGCCCTCGCTAATGGGATGATGAAGTATCCTGTTTGATGCCAGTTTTACATGCCTTTTTATACTCCCTTGGGTTCAATTTTGATTTAAACATTTTTTTATCTTCATATTTGTACAGAGTGAATAAATCTCATACGCACACTCCTCTAGATGTAATGCACAATAATTGACACACACAGTTATTTATGTTCGACGAAGTGGTACTATTGGAGCATATTGATTTACTGCACAAAAACTTCATTCCTCATTCTAATGAATGGATCCTGTTTCAATAGAGGGGCTGGTGGTTGTCAGTCTACACAATGTAATATATTTACTGTCTGCTTTTAAAGCTGCTCGGGCAGAATGATTACTACAATTCATCGCTTATACATATTATTACATTGTAGTCTGATATAATTCGAACAAATCTAAATCCTAAATGATTTGTGGTAACAAGATTTAGGACAATGTGACAATAGGAAATATAGGATAGTTCTGATGAAATTAAGTCTATCGACCAAAGAAATTCCATGTTGGTGATAAAATGTTTGCCCCAAAATTTACTCCTAAAAAATACATTTCTGTACCTCAAGGAACGAAATGAAGCTGTAAGAATAGGAAATATAGAGGACAGACAAAAATGGTTATTTATCGATATTATATAAGTTCAAAGAGAAGAGAAAAGAATAACTAAGATAAAAAAAATTAACAGGACACCATTAGAAGGGAACTTTTTTTAGAGTTTGTTCGGAGACTATTAATAATACAGGAGTATGAAGTTTGCTTTAAAACTCACGTAATTTATGTTTACCTAAATATATAACACTTTATTATCAGTTGGGTTTCCACATAGCCAAAGCTAGGGCACAACTACGTAAAATTTATCTCAATATGAAATGGATATATTACACTTAAATGTATTCCCCACCAATATTTTGGTGCAGTGAGTGGAAATTTCAAGACTTTCCGGATAGTTGTTTCCAAATGCTGTACCTGACATATCCATGACTAACTCAAAAGCATTAATATTTATAATTTATAAGGATTTGACAAAAAAATATCTGACGCTGACCAACCTCATCTTATGCTGTTGGTAGACTTTAGGATTAATATAAAGGATTTGCAGGATTTGCATCAATTGTATTCAATTGAATTAGAGCAAGAATTTAATATTACTTACCTTACACCACATTTCTTCATTGTCTTGTTTTTAAATACAAAATTATAATACATGTTCCATCCTTTGCTACACTTTGACACTTACATTTAGTTTGTGTTGCCCATTAAGGTCTGTATCTGTACATATTTATTTCATCCAGGTTTTTATTTGTGGCCATTTACATGCAGTTCAATTTTATTGACGTTCAGTGAATAAAATGTATTGGGTATAATTTTAAGAATTTCTTAAGAATCAACCTTTTGATACAATCCATTCATAATGCCACTAATAATATTATTATTATCAAGGTACGAAGAACTACCTCAAAAATAATACACTGTTTGTCTTGTACTTAATGTAATTTAGTTTCATGATGTTAATTGGATGTAGAAGCAGGTCTAGATTTGTTAAGTAATTTTTTTAATGATAGTGTCTGGAAATTAGACAACGGAAAGGAAATACTTGTAAAATGTATTTACAAATTCATAACAATTTATATACTAAATTGTTTTGAGAAAATTAATTTCCAGGCACTTTAAGTGTGTAGTAAGTGAAGTTAACATAATTTTCTCGTTGTTGTAGATAAGTCTGGTACTGCTTCAACATCCAATTCAACGTGCTGTGGGTGTTTTCGAAGAAGAAATAACGAGTCCGTGACTCTACTAGAAATGTACGAAATGAGGTGTTCCGACCCAAAGAGATGCGCGCAAAGGGCTAGGTTGGGCCCCCCTGACAATGACTGCTCTTACAATGTCAATATCTCTAAGCTGCTTAACGAATCCGAAGCAAACGTTAACGAGGATAAAGATCACGCGACAACCGAGAAAAACATAAAAGAGTCGCAGCAAAATGCTAATTACACCGAGTGTGAGTTTGCAGACGACGCTATTAACTTAGAAAGGAAAGGTGTTAGCGAGTGCATCTCGAGTTGTTCGTTTAGTAGAACGGTTTATAATGAAGCAGCGAAAAACCCGTATATCACGGTTAACGGCAAGGAAGAACTGCCTTGCGTTCACGAAATAAAGTACTATTTATCGGACAATCTGGCACACATTGAAAAATTATCCGAAACCGAGATATTGAGGAATGAATTTGTAAATAATAGGGATAGGATTAAACTGAGGAAAAATATCAATGGCAATTATAACCAAGTAGATGTTAAGAATATATACAGTTACTGTACTCTACCTAAAAATAAGAAAAAAGCAACTTGTCCGAAATATTGGTTGAGGCATGTGAATCCTCCAAAGCGGGTTACTCCGGATGGGACACATATTTATTATTGGTGTGATATTCACAAAAAAAATTTTGGTAAGATTCACACAAGTAGTTAGTATAGTCTATACCGATTGTACCTAAATAACGGGACATTCTCCTTTAGAATTCACTATTTTAACAAAATTTGCCATGTGAATGTTTGGATTGTCTCATTTTTCATGTAATCTGGAGGATAAAATGCTATTCTAATCTAAGGGTACGAACTTTACCGATTTTTCTTTAGATGGCGATGGGTTTACTGTTTATTTTTTTTGAGTAGAAGCGTTATTAATAATTCTCTATTGTATTTTTTGTAAACAGTGACAATATTTCGTCATTTATTAATCTGGAACATCTACAACATTTTGGTCATAATTTGGCACAGCAATTAGTTATTTTTATATTGATTTTTTTTTCTTTTGTGCATTTGGTAAGGTTCTGAAGTAAAACTTTTAATTACAGATTCTGAATATACATATTTTTCAGATTAGCTAGAAAGAGTTTTTAAATAAATAAATTGTTTAGTAACATCATTGCAATAGTAGGTACTTATTGAAACTGTTTTGTCTTATTTTTTGACTCAGTCGATCTGTTTCATAACACATTTGGTGTTCTTTTGATGCAGATTTTAATTAACTTTGCTTTCTATCCCATTATCATCTATAACCTTCTGACTGTGCAAATATTCCTTGAAAGGACCAACCAAATGACCCAAATGAGAATATTATGACGTTAAGTCTGTCAGTACGATCGATATTACTAACAATTTCACTTTTCTCTTGTGTAGTCACTAACATCTCAAAAGACTATCAGAATAAATTTTCCTCACGTAGATATGAATTTTGAATTTTGTCGGTTCTATGACTAAATGTGAGATGACGATTGGTTCCACTCCAATGACTGTATCTTACTTTCTGGTTACAAATGATGTACTTATAAGACGTTTCTATAATCTGAAGAATAATTTGTGAGATTGGAAATTCACATGGGAAAATGGTAATAGAGGTGGTGCAAACTTGGTTAGACCTACTAAAAAAGTTTTTCTGTAAAAGAACATTAGCAGATTTGTGGTAGATAAATAGTAAAGCTATGTAGAAATGCAACTGCTCTTGTATCAAAGTTATTAAACAATTTCTGTTATTTTTTATACATTTTTTTTGACGTAACTACTTACGTTAATTCTAATGAGGTATTCTAACATACATATTTTCCGTTCTTACAGAACTAGACGACGGTGCCTACAACCCTCTGTGGACGATGCGGGGGTTCACACAAACCTTCCATTTCTGGAAAGAAAACAAACGAGCACAATCAGTCCCTCTAAACGCGTTTTTGACCTACGTCACACTGCCTTGGTGGAGTATTGCAAAAGGTAATTGTTTTATTATCTTAAATAAGAAAAGAGTTAGTGTCTATATTCACTTTTTGAAAAATGAAAATGTAAACATTTCTAATAATATTTAACTAGTCCCGAAAGGTTGTCGGAACGTCGCTATTATAACCTATATATACAGGGTGTTGTAATAAAAGCTATTTTAAAATGATATCGGCATTCTACATTTTTTAAATTCAATTTTAATTTAATAGTAACATAATTTTTTAAGGAAGTATATTTGTACTAGGATAACTATCTAAGTCGGTTTATTTTGATCCAAGGAAGCCATTCTTAAAATTTACCCCATTCTTAGCTGGACACCCTGGTATTTTTCCTCAAAAAACGGTGCTGTTTTAGTGATATTAAGATTTTTATGTAAAATGAAATTGTGCATTATTAACGTAAAACTTTGCGCTGTTTCCGAATCTGGGGACAAAAATAGAGGCTTCTATTTAAAATATTAGCTTTGACCTTCAAATGACCTTAAAGGTCAAGGTCAAATTGAAGGTCACCTACCGATATTCCCCTCCGAACCCAACAACTTTCGTAAGTTATTTTCAAATTGGTGGCTTTCCTGACGAGATATTCAGGTGCGTAATTTAAATATTTTGTCCATGAAATAACCTTTAAAGGTCATCGCAAAAAAGAGCATTAAGTAGCCATCTAAAGTAAAATTTTGCGCTCTTTCCGAATCCGGGGTCAAAATTAGAGGTTCCTATTTAAAAAATTAGATTTGAACTTCAAGGTCAAGGTCAAATTGAAGGTCACCATCCGATGTCCCCTTCCGAACCCAACAACTTTCGTAAGGGTTATTTTCGGATTGATGGCTTCCCTGACAAGATATTCAGGTGCGTAATTTAAATATTTTGTCCTTGAAATAACCTTTAAAGGTCGTTCAAAAAAAGAGCATTAAGTACCTATTTAAAGTAAAATTTTGCGCTCTTTCCGAATCCGGGGTCAAAATTAGAGGTTCCTATTTAAAAAATTAGATCTGACTTCAAATTACCTTAAAGGTCAATGTGAAGGTCAAATTGAAGGTCGCCGTCCGATGTCCCCCTCCGAACTCAACCACTTTCGTAAGGGTTATTTTCGGATTGGTGGCTTTCCTGACGAGATATTCAGGTTCGAAATTTAAAATGGGACACCCTGTATATAAACGAAAGTTGTAGACATTCCAAGTTATGTGCCTGTTAAAAATAACAAATAATCGAATCTTTTCAGACATTCTGGATCATCGTGAAGGGCCCATTCTAACGTTCTAGTGTATATTTAAACATATATTTTCTATAAGAATATACCAGGCGGAAAATGGAAAAAATACTTTTCATTCTTTTCCTTGTTAGTTTTAATTTATATATTTATTTATAATTGTTCCATTAATACTGTCAAAATTGCTTTAATATATTCTATTGTTACTGAAAATAGGTGATGTCCATTTAATAAGAAATTGTATTCTTCTTCTAATCGATTTTTGACATGTAAATGTGACCATTTTTTAACAATCCATTGTAACGACGACAAATGAATGTTATTTTATAAAAATAAATATTGTTATTTTACAATCAGTTGTTTTATTTCTGCATTTTATGCAATGTTATATTGTCGGGAATTTTTTAGAGCTCGAATTTACAGATTTTATATGTTAGGTAACCAAAACAGTTTGTGAAAAATAAAATGTTATATGACAAAGTTTATTACGTCAATCTTTAATTTTCATGATGGATTAAACAAGGTTTACAGAAGAGAAAATTTGCAAAGGTGATATCTTCTTTGATGGTTTCGCAAAATGTAAATAAAAGAAGAGTTAATATTTATATCAGTACTGTGTGAAACTAATCGTTAGACAATCAAAATTTCCGCACTGAGATTTCTCTGTACGGCCACAACAGATGGAAATAATCAAAATTTAATTTATTTATACATAATTAATTTATACATAACCAAATGTAATTAAAAAGATGATGAGGAGATACTACTGTGGGATATAACAACATTTTTTAGCTTTATTTGCAGATTTATTTTCTATCTACCCACAATTTGTTTAAATATGTATTTCAAATTATTACATTGAGCTGAGTATATTATGATGTAAAATGGAATGTGTTAAAAATATCACCACCAAAATATATTTTGACAAGAAAAACACACTATATTTATAGTGTTAGATATAACAGTTAAATAGAATGGAAGAATATTAAAAAACTGATGTTTTATTCATAGACGTAATACTTGCTAAAAACTTATGAAATTTATTAAAAAGAAATGCAAACTTCTTAAATAACTACATTCGCCAAATGCTTTCTATTGAGGCCAGATGCAAAAAGTTGTATCCAATTAATTAAAGTAGGTAGTTTTCAACCGATGTCTTGTTAAATTACTTACAAGGATATATCTAATGAACAATTTTTCTATCCTCATAAACTTTCTTATTAACCAAATAATAGAACTAAATCATAGACAAAAAATGTCCCAAAATTATGTTCTAATAAAATAACTACAAATATCACGAAATGTATAAAGCACAGATAAAATATAATGTGTATTTTGTTGATTTATCTTGAGGAAATGGTGGACATATGGGAAATTTACTGGACAAATCGGATAAACTGTAGAAAGAATACCTAACTGTGAAGAAAAATGTGATATTTAAGGATTGGCGTGTTGATTATAATAGTGTTTCTTATTTTAAACGCAAATTATTCATTGAACGACGTAATGAAATTTGCTACAGCTAGTAAATGAGTGTTCTGATGAACTAGGGATCTGATAAACACAACAGAACTCGAATGAATGAGATGAGGTTACAGTGAATGTGTGTGTAATAATAATTTAATGAATTGGTGTTCTGACCAACTCATTGGATTTTTGGGGCAATTGAAATAATTTCTAGTTGTCCGTATTCTATTAATGTCCGTAATTATATATTTGTGGATTTTTTTTATTAAGTACCTCTTTTTTAACTAATTTGGCATTTTTCACTGAATAATTCAAAAATATTTAATAAAACTGAGATAGTGGATCGGTTTTTTTCAGATTTTATGAAATTAGTTTTATAAAATCAACATCTTGACCGACTTTTTTTGCTACAATTTGTTATTTATCTTTAAACACTATTTTTCCATTTTAATATGGCAAAATATCCAATTAAAAAAACGCCTAGAACAGCATTGCACTGTAGCCGTAAGGAATTGACTTAACCTAAAAAACTTAAAAATTTGAATACAATTACTTCCATAAGAAACTGCGGTTACGCGAATGAATTACTTTTTCTAAAGAATGAAATGCGTCTGTCTGGGATATGTCTGGGAACAGTCGGCAAAGTTGAAAGTGAAAGAAATATTTTCAGTTGTTTAATTCTCTGGCCTGACTCGAAGAACACGATTGCCAAGGGGCGAAGCACAAAAATGGGCGAAGTTCTGTTCACCCAGGAAGAACGAAACGACGACACAAGGTCAGATCGCTTTCACCGATCGGTTGAACCGTTTATTTCGTGACCTAACCCCCAGATAACCGTCCCGTACAAGCGGATTGAGTCTTGCTGCCTTGACAGGAAAAAGCCGAAACTGTTCACAGAAAATGAGAGAAAGAATCCTTTGAACTCAATCCTAAGTAAGAGTTTTTCACCAGTAAGGTAAGATTTACAGTTTAGAGCACAAACTTGAAACAAAAAGGAGTTTTACACCTCGGCTGTACGCCACTGGCGAGAATAAACTAAATGGAATGGAGTAAATAAACCGAGCTGCGAAAACTGGATTGTCGGAAATATTTTTTAAAAACAAAATATTTATTTTTTTTTACCACTGACTTACCACACTGATACAACGAAACTTTTTTGGAACCACTGACTACTGACAGCTATGCCTCTATGTTGGTCCCTGTCTATTTAGAATTGTACATAAGGATGTGCTGTTAACTCGGAGTTTTCATCAGCGTTTCCATACGTTATCTCATGTCCATTTCCTCATTAATGATATTGACAACTAAAATAGAACTTATGGTTATTTAAAATTGAACAGGAAATTTTACTACAAATTACGAGATAAAGAGACGAACAAAACGCTACAAATATTAATCTTTTTATGTAACCTGGGGACGAATCCAGAGGTTCTCAATAAGTTTTAACAGTTTCTACTTACCATTTAAAAATCCTTAGATGTTTGTAAGTGCCCTGTGTAATTTCTGAGACATGTCATAATAAAATAAGCTTATTATAGAACAGAGTAGGTAAACTTATGTTTCAATAATTTCACTTAAAGTGGAATAATCTTTTATAAAAACAAATATAAAAATGTTTAATATTGACTTATAGGTGTTAGTACATATACATACATATAATTTATCACACAATATTACCAGAAATTAAATCAAAATTATTATTCATCATTAAAATTCCTTTCATTCAGATATTCACTGGAATCTTTAAGTTGCCTGGCATATAAATTTCAATAATTGTAAGGTCTCATTCAATTCGATTTTTTTATAGTTATTTGGATCCCTCTCAGACTATGCAGGAATCCTTGATCACATCCTTATTTTCCTGTAAATGATTCTTATTCAGGAAACTGAACAAAACATCTTTTGATCCCTTGGTGTGATTTTCTCTTAAAATAGATCTCCCTATTCCTTATAAATTAACTTAAAACATATTTTTAAACATTTTATTTAGAAATAGAATAGTTACTCCATAAACGATTCTGCCTAATCTAGCGTTAAATATACTAAAGGATAATAAAAAATGGCAATTAATAAACGAATCTCTTGTTTCTATAACTGAGATTTACTTAACAACTGTAATTTACAACGATTAAATGTCATCAAAATTTAACGGCATTATTCAGATATTATCCAGCAATTTTCCATTGTTAATGATGAAGCGCTTTTCTCTTATTACATAATGATGTGGGTAAAATGAATAAGAATAATTGTTAGAAAAAGAAGTAATCGCTGCATCACGTTGTAAATAGAACGTCTTTATAACCATGTGTGTATAGATAATCCACTATAATACCTGTGAATGAAATACGTAGGTATATGAAGAAAATTTTGGTTGATGTAGTCACTATATCTACAGGGTGTAACGTTGTCAGTTTAAGGATATAAAATTTTAAGGAAATTAACCAGTCTCGTCGAAATTAGAAGGAATTTGAGATAATTGGATGAACCAATAATTAGAACCTTTGTGTCAGTTTTTGCAGCGATTACTATTGGTCGAAGTACTACATTTAGTTTGTGGTCCTTTGGAAGGCAATAACATTGGAATGTTCTCTTATTACTTAGCTTGAGATCTCTGTGTTATTCCTTGCTTTCTTGAGCGGACTTTTCTTATTTTTCCTATATACCATGTCCTGTAGTAATTCCTCCAAATTGGTAATATAATTTGTTGGGCGCCAGATGATGGCTGTATTTCTTTGTTCTTTAATAGTCTAATATTTTAGTCAGATTCGGTTGTGGAGATTTGCCAGTTCATAATAGGGCAGCTAATAGATAATTTTATCTTTTGGAGTAATCTTAGAAGAACAACAATGTAAATTGGGTATTCCATAGATCTAAATAATACCAAAATTCAAATGTGAGAATATTTTTGGATAGATCGCTATAGAGAAGCTATAGATATCCATCCAGTAGTCTCCAATATGGTCTAACGCTACTTTTCATACATTTTTATATGTTTTCATACCAAAGATACTGACTGACGCATTGTGATTAAAGGAACTTAGTTTACAGTTTCAGAGTTTCTTCTGAATACGTCTCGAAACGTCAAGATGCTTAAACTGATGACGTGACAACTAACCCGAATATTCTTCAACTTTGGCAACTCCCACGGAAGTCTACAAGCCAAGTAATGTATATTGCTCTATTTTCTCAACGATTCCAATGCCAGATGTCAAAATCATTATCTTCACTGTTTTGTTTACTTTGCTAAGGAGAACCATTACTTAAATTTTACCGCAGCGTCGCTGTCACACCCTGTAACCCTGTATCCGACTTAATTTGATATTACATCTTAATTTCTGTACATTTTAAGTATAATGAAAGGTGAATTAATCTCTTCCATGGTCCGCATGCAGAGCAGGTGATGCTCTTTGGTTCTGCCAAGGAGAAAGGATTATGTTATTAGGATGATTTCTTTTATATGAAGTATATAACCTTTTTAGCAGCCGCGCGGACGGATAGTTCGACGAAGTTACTGCTGCTAGTTTGTTAAGTGAAAATGAGATTATATTTAATTGTAAGTAGCTTTTTTTTCAATAACTACATAATAAGTACGTTCGATTGTATGAGACAACATAGGTTGGGTTCTAAGTATTAGTAAACATCATTTGCATATCAGTCTTTTAATAAATATATTTCCTGACGAAAGTTTGTAGCAACACGGAAATTAGACAGCATTTTCCTATTTTGAGTGTCATCTTTTTGCTTGTGAAAATAATTTTTAATAATATACCCACTTACTTAGTTGCAAATCGATAATTTGCAAAAATTATAAAAAGTATCAATATTTGAAAATAATAATAATATATTGTAAAAATACAGTCAACTAATATCAGTGATGTTTTATAAGTTTTTTCAAATGCAAATTTGCTTTTTTTGTTTATAATATTTGTACATAACTTTGGATAACACAACTACACGGAATTCAACTGCGATATACGGATTAATCTACTTCTGTATTTTAGTGACATTTTTTTTATTTTGCATCTGATGACGTATGTAATATACATGCTACTAACTGAGCATGGTCAGATATATTATTAAAATTACATATAATTTTACATGAAATTAAAATTAATTACAGATCTAGAGCGAAAGTTGAATTATATTGCCCTAGATAGAGAGGATGTCTTCTGCTACATAATTAATTCTTACAAATAGTTAATTTTTGATATTTTCACATCATGGAATTTGTAAATATGTACATATTTTTATACACACCACAAATAATGGCAGAAATTTGTAGATACAAAGTAGTACCTATACCTATAACTTATGAATTTGAAAAATGATAATAATTTTTAACGAGAAATAAATCATAAAGAAAACAAAAAATTAGAAAAATAGAAAAATTGTTTTGTATACAGGGTGTCCTGTGAGAAAGTGCAAAAAGCTTTCAAATTTTACGAAAAAAATCGACATTAAATATTATAACGTTAATACATTTAAAACTTACAAAACTATTCCAGTATTCTGCGTATCATTTACCAATTAGCATTATAAATAATCCGTAAAAAATAAAGAATCATAAAGAAAACAAAAAATTAGAAAAATAGAAAAATTGTTTTGTATACAGGGTGTCCTGTGAGAAAGTGCAAAAAGCTTTCAAATTTTACGAAAAAAATCGACATTAAATATTATAACGTTAATACATTTAAAACTTACAAAACTATTCCAGTATTCTGCGTATCATTTACCAATTAGCATTATAAATAATCCGTAAAAGATAAAGTGACATATTTACGAAATGCATTACTCTTATCAAATTTATATCAAAAGATATATGTTAGATAATAGAGAACACTTGCACTTGCACTTTTTATTTGTTTTACTATGGGTATTTCAACAAAATTTTAATTAATAGTTTACTTATAGAAAAATTAAGTCAGAACGAAGATAATATACCTACAAAAAAATAATAACAAATAAACATAAATTAAACGTATCATATATGTAAACTATAGTTTAACATTGTTATAGCACTGATATACACTAGGCACATAAATTAAGGGATATTTAAAAAATCCCAAAATTTTGGGTTATTTCCAAAGATATTGAAATTGAAGCTTCAAGTGTCTAGTTTCCAGATCTGCAGTTTAAAATATTTTAGCGTCAGCATCGGCTATACTGAATATTAAATTGTGATATGCAACCTCAAATCCACCGCATTTTTTTGACGTTCGTGAAGCTTATGGATAAAAAATAATTATTGAAAAATTTTTTTTTTTCATTTTTGTTTGGAATCATGAACGTTTTTTGATGAAGAAAATATGGATTTTCAGCAAAACGACAAATTTAAATATTCCAAGCACTAGGAAACAAAAATCGCAGCGCTTTGAAATTATCAGGGTTTCTTTAGGACACTTTGAGGTTGAAAAGTTACAGTCGATATCCTTAGTTTATTCATTATTTGCAAGGTTATAACAAGTTATTCAAATATGCCCAATTTTTTACCTTTTTTCTAACCAACATTTTGACTTTGAAAAGATTTTATTTATCAAAAACCTATAATTACGATTTGTAGAGAATACTTTTCAGTTTTCAAAACCCTTCTTGGATTTTTTGTATGACCATTATTTCCCGAGTAATTGGTTGCTAAATTCAAAAATGATTTTTTTGCTTTAATCGACAATAACTGCGATAAATAATCGTACAAGGCTCCGGAACCGCCCAAATTGAACAGAATTAAATTATCTAAAACATATTTATGATGAAATTACCAAAAAAATTTGTTTGAAGTATATAGGCCTTTTTAAAAAAATTAAAAATTAAAAAAAAAAATCCGTTGATTTTCTTATCATTACTCAAAAACTGCTGACGTTAATTTTAAACTGTAGATCTGAAAACTAGACACTTGAAGCTTCAATTTCCTTTTTTATGATTCTCTCTACGATCATTTACCTCCAAGTTACAGCTCTTTGAAAATCACCCAAAATTTTGGGATTTTTTAAATTTAAAAATAGAAAACTGTGAGGGTTTTCGACATGTTCACCTTTAGGTTGTGAACATAACTATACTTTTTCTTAAAGAAGATTTTCTTTGAAAATTATTATTTCTAATTTTATCTGCAATTTAGTTAAATATGATTTGAAGTTATCTGTAATATTTTAGTTATTTATGTTATACTTATAACAACATTTAGGTAACTACGATTAGATACTTTTTATTAAATTGTCTTTTTCATTTGAAGGCCCATGTTTAGAAGACGATGTTTTTTCGGATCAGCGTTTATAATAAATTATTTTGCCTATTTTTATCTGAATAATGCCTTCTTACAGTTTGCATATTTTTTTGTAGGATACAGGTCAATTCAGGCCAATTTAAGCATATGTAAAAATCCAATGCAAACCTTCTGGGATGTTATACAATGAGAGAATATTTTTTCATATAACCTTAAATCGGTTTGAGCTGACTTCTTAATTGATGAGCACTTTCATTTGTTTCCCATGTAATAAAACATCAATCGTTTATTTAATTTTAAAGAATATAATTGGTTTCAGACCTTGTGGTAAAACAAAAAATTGATTTAATATTTTCTCATGCATATGTTGAGAAAAAATAGTAAAGGTATCCACCGATATCTAACCATAATCCTATGTATGGGAATTTCCATAGACTTTATCATAACATTTTCAACAAAGGGTTCAAGAAACTGTTATGTAAATGAATTGGCAAGCAATAAAAAAATATAGAAGTTGCCATAGAAGACGCAGATGCAATACACTTATTAGGTGCACTTAAATAACAGGTTCAATCTAACGGTTGTTTATCTGATTCTTTGCGTAGATTTCCCCGAATGAGGTAAAATCAAGCGAAGACTTCCGCTTTTTTCTGTTTCACGAATATGTGTCCGCCTTGCCATAGAAAGCCATGAAAGTGAAAGTCATTTAGATAACCTCGAATATTTATTGTATATTTGCAACGGGACAAAAGAATATCCTTATTTTAATTGCAATGATTCATTTTAATGCAAATAATTTGTTAATTGTATATATTATACTAATCATTTCTCGTTCAATTAGGGCAGTTTCTATATTCATATTATATTGATTTAATTACATAGTACAGGTCTACAAATAGGTTGTCTGTGTACGTTTTTTTTTTGTTAATATCAAGGAGCACTATTGTTAAAATTGGGCAGTGTGGGGCAAGACTTTCAAAATTTTCCCATTTGCAATAAGTTGCTAAATCGGTTTTTTACAGTTACATACTCTGTATTATTGTAATACATATCTCGACTAAAATCAACATTGACAAAACAATACACTGTATTCACACATGATCCATTAACTATGTTTTCTTTATCGAGACGTAAACAGAAAGTGTTACGAAAATCTTGCTTTTAGAAAATACCTGCTAAATTATCTCCCATGGCTTATTTTATTAGAATCACAATTACCATGCTCTTATATTCATGGAAAGATAGATCTCTAATATGATTTAATAATCGCTAAACGGAAATGAAGAAATCAAATTTATTAAAAAATGTTTATATTCTGAAACGGAAACAATATATTGATGGCGTTACTAAAGCTACTAACCTACCAAATTTGTTTCAGTTTTTAATTCTAGGCAAAGCAAACTAGGTATTTAATATTTCCGTTATCATTAAATTATTTTGAATATTTAAATAAAGTTATGTGGATATTACAAACATGGCTTGAAATTTTCTTCTTTAACGTGGTCTTATGAATTGGTCTATTTTACTTTAGATATGAATTTCTGTAATACCAAATATCTAGATAAGCTAACAAATAAGAAAAGTTAACCTGTCCAATGAAATATACATACATGACATGTTGAATTCTTCAGGGAAGTTATCTCTTATTTTTCCGTTATCTCTTGTATATCCTGTTATGAACTTTTCGTTGTTGATCTGTGAACCACTATTAAAATTAGAATTTATTAACCCAATTGTTCCAGGTGTTATTTCTTGCTGTCTTAAAATCCAATGAAGCCAAACTAACTACCTCCAAAGCATCGAAATCCAAGCCACCCCAGAATGCCATTATCGCTATTCAAATAATCGACCCAAATGAAAACACAACGAGTGCTAAAAACTCAAAACGGACAATAGAATCCTCGTTGGGCTACGGCTACCAGGGGAGGCCAAAATATGAAACGTATAAGTATTCACAACATGACATTCCTCCATACAATCCAAACCAGTATACGGCGCAAGCGGCAAGCTACCATACCCCAAGTGTAGCGTCTAAACCCGTTCAAAATGCAGAAGTTTCCAACTTTTATCAACCAGGAACAATTTTATTTTCTACTATAAATCAGCAAGGGCAATTAGGAGAGTTATCTTCGCAGTTTCCAGAGTCTGTGGAAAATTACCAGTATCCTATACCTGTTATAATTCTGAGAGTGCATCCAGATCAACTAGCAAATCCTTTGTATCCTAAATTGCCTCAGAATCACTTGCACGCGGCTGCCATTAATTCCATAAACATTAACTCACTTTTATCAAACTATATCGGAAGCAATGTAAAACAGCAGCCCGTTGTTCAGGAACAACCGACTGTTCAGCAGCAACCAATCGTTTACCAACAACCACACCAAGAAGAATATCAGAATAGTCAAGCGTATGTCCAACCCCAAGCAGAGGCAGCGCAGTATCAGTCCAATGATTACCAAGGTCAGGATTATCAGTCTCAAGATTATCAGTCCCAGGCTTATCAGTCCCAACAGTATTATCCTCAGTATCAGTACGAAGAGACCCAAGATGTCAGCCAAAATCAAGAATACCAAGCTCCGCAGCATGTTCAGGCTCTTCCAGAACCCAGAATTCCGGACTATGGTGCGAACTACCAATATTCCAGTTACCAGGTGCCTTCTCCAGTGTACCAACAACCTTCAGCTCCTGTTAAAAACTACAAAAGCGAATTATTAACCGACGAGAATTATCCTTCTGACAAACACACGCAAGTGATATTTAAACGATCGAAAGGTAAGTCAATTTTACACTTTTCGAATGAGTTTGCTATCAGTATGCCTGTCTGTCCCAACTTTTCTAATGCATCCAATAAATAAAGGTGGATGACATACTTTGGTATGTTGGTATATTCATTAAAAATAACTTGTTCTGGTTTTTGAAGTGGTGCAAAATTTTAATAGTTTTTTTTTTCTGTGAACGCCAAACTCTTGGACAACACAGATATGTTGTATCTGTATTATGTTCTGGACACGGAAAAAATCAATGCTCAATGAATATAGTTTCATGTCTATGGTGTTAAAAAAATATTATCACACACATTATGTGTGTCAACATTCATTGATGCTTTCTCTTCCTATTCCAATTTTGTTAACCCTACCACTTGCTCTTCTGCATTTTAATATATTTGCATAAACAAACTATAATGCAATTAAATTTAAAAGGTATTCTTAAAATTATAATCACGTAGATACATAGCCGCCAATAAAATAAAAATTTAATGTTTATACCTCTGATGATGCGTTATTTACTTTCTTTGCCTTCTTGGCAGCTATCAAGCATGTAAAAATATTTTGTTTAGAATTTTATAATTTAAAATATCACAATGAACATAACCTATAGTTTTATTTGCTTGCAAATAGGTACACAACGAACGACTATTATTTTTCATGTGATGTTTACTTACAGAAAACACGGTTTCAAATCATTAAATAACTATTAAATCACTAATATATATCCAAGTCCAAGAACGTTGCTTTCACTTGTAGAGCAGTCCCACATCGAACTTACATCAAATTTACAAGGCCAATTTGGTAATCATCTAGATGTTACATAGAATTTTAGTGTATTTAAAAAGTTTCTAATATGACACAAAAATGGAATAAAAAATCTATCTACATATGTGAACAGAATGGTCAATAAATGTTACTTTTCCCAACATGAATGACAAAGGAATGATGCTGTTCTAATATAGTCCTTTACTTCGTTTAGTTTACCGTCTTTTTTTTTCAGGCAAATCATCAACTAGAAACCGACTCGCCGACAGATCAGCCCCGCAAGTCCACTCTACAAAACCTCGCGTTTCGTCGCATGAGAGTCAGCCCCAGGAAGATCAAAATGCGAAATATTACCAACATAACACGAAATATTACACCATCCGGTATACCGATGATCAGGGTTACACTCGACACAAAACACCCAGTTACGGGGTAAAAGAGCAGGTTGAAGACGACAAACCTGTGCAGAGTAAAAATTATCTATATATTTCCTCTAATCCCACGTACAATCCACATGTTTGATTTATCGCGTTTAAATTAGTGACAGATAAAAAAGTGGCATTCGGTCTCCCTCTTAGGAGACAGATGTATAGCTGCATCATCCAAGATTCACGCACATAAATTAATTATGTTACATAAGTCGGTATTTCTCGAAGATTATATCGACATAATATTTATTTTATTTGTCAGCAATTATGTAATTTGATAAATTTCTCCTAATTAATTTACTGACCTGTCATATTGTAGTCTAACTGAAATGTGAAGGGATCACAATCTATTTATTGTACTAGTTACTTGATTTTTATATCGTAGTTGTAAATATTATTATTTGTAGGATATTTCTGTAGTTGTAATTTTTGTACTTAATTAATCAATTAAAACATATTGCACAAATAATTTAGCTTGCAACTATTGTCCTTTCCAACACCTATTTTTAATAAACGTTTAATTTGTATTTATTTTTATTTCTGTAAACAGAATGTGATAATTTGATAGGTTCCTTTCTGAATCAACTGATTTTCTATTGTTTGCACTATAGTTATTTAAATTAATCACATCTATAGGGTCTAAGAAGTTTGACTGCCATTACTTCAGCACGAAATAGAGTAATCATAAGTGAACAAAAAAGTTGTATATTCTATCGTCTGTTAAAATTATGGCAGTCAAATTTCTAACACTCTGTATATTCTTGAATATTGAAAAAGAATATGCAACCCGTGATACTGTTATGAAGGTATGGGTCAAATAAACCAAAGACTATTCAGAATAACGCATTTGTCATACACACAAAATATTGTCAAATTCGATGTTTTTCACCTAGGCAAATGCACAAATAATTAATTATTAGAATTTTAATTATTTCTTATTTAAATACGTTTATTTTAACAAAATAAAATAAATTTTTAAGAAAGAGATTACGGACAAAAACATAATAATAAAATTATCAGTACCATAGATTGAATATCAAATTTTTTACTACCTATGTAATTTAAATGCAAACTATTTTAGTGTACATTTTTTTTTTTTTTTTCACCACCAAAAACGGCGGTGACAACATTTTTAACATTAAGGCGATGTTTCGCATTATATTAGCTATGTCCTGTTCAAATTTAGTTTCGTGCAATTCTCTCAGTTTTGAAAAATACAATACCTATGTATGTTTTCAGCCACGAAATTTGAGTAAGTAAAATAATATATTTGACAGTAGTGCTAAATAATGGTAAGTTATTTTAAAAGATATATTATTATTGCGTATCATTATTAATTATATATTATTGTTTTAATCAATATTAACTTACATTAGTATTTTATACACAACTACAACCAAATATAATAACAGATGCAAGTTTTCGAGAAATATAAATAGGTACTATGCAAATAATTTGTTGCTGTTTAGTAATATCTTCAATAAGAGAATCGATGACGAAATAGTATTTCACTTTCAGAACTAATTATTCATTATATTTACTTAATCAATTCATAGAGGAATTGTGCAATAGTGGTAACTTTTTTCACAAGCATCGCCATTATCCGACACCTCTTCAAGTGCAGGCAAATATTTATAGAGCGCACCGTACCCCAGAGATGAATTACTGCTTCTTTCTTTAATGGACTTCTGCATTTGCAAAATGAAAGGAGAACTTTTACATATTAACAATTGAATACATCCAGTGTCTTCATCTAAACTTCTTTCTTTAACATACTCTATGATATTTTGCGAAAGTTTTTCGTCTTTGGCGTTGTCCAGCAAGTCTGCTATGTCAGTATCACTGATCACCCAGTCAAAAAGAGAACCTGTGTCTACCTTCCTTTCATGTATTAGTTGAGAGGGTTGCTTTAGTTGAATAGCGGAACTAATCTGTAAAACAAGGCTGCATGAATACAGAAAACAAACTAAGTAGTTACATTATTTAACAAAAAAAAAAAGAATTTATTGCAACATAACTGTTGTTCTTGTTATAAAATGTTTTGAAAGAATAAGAGGCGGTCTTCAGGAGAGGCACATGTTGTCAGATTCGTTAATTGCCTATTAAGCTGCAAAATAT
This sequence comes from Anoplophora glabripennis, assembly GCF_000390285.2. Taxonomy (NCBI): domain Eukaryota; kingdom Metazoa; phylum Arthropoda; class Insecta; order Coleoptera; family Cerambycidae; genus Anoplophora; species Anoplophora glabripennis. The sequence goes on from NW_019416411.1 coordinate 619,231, forward strand.
TTAGACGAATCCTTTGAAACGATCTTTGCAAAATAAACCTCTCAATATAATCGGGTATTTGTGTGTTACTTTCAGAAAATTTACAGTGCAATATATAATGTGCAATTAAAGTCAGATTTCACAAAAAAGGATAATCAAAGTATTTAAATTGTGATATTACGATTTCAATATTGTAGGTAGAAGATATCCATACTGACATTAACTGTCAGCAATAGGTCTGTTTATCAGAATGTTGATTATTATAGAACTTAGTAGGTACGAGCAACTTGTATAAAAATGATCAGCTGTATATTTTCCCGGCAAGTTGTACAAGGTGATCTTTTTTCTATCTATACTATAGAAATTTCGAAAGCTTACGAAGCTATAATTACTAAATAAATGTTGGTACTTTTGTTATTATTTGACAGTAAACTCACCAGTTGAGCTACAAATATTATAGCGTTGACAGTGATTGCTCCAATTTTTTTGGTGTCAAATCCGAGCACTCTCAAGAATCCGGAAAATATGTTGCTTTGTTTATCATCGTTATTATTCTTATTGTGTGTCTTTTCAAATGCTTCGCTCACCAAATTAGCAACGCCTTTGGCATGATCGGAATTAAGAAACTTGCCAGCCAGTTGGAGACCTGAAAATGTGTCGAATTTCTTCAAATTTAGATTTATTGGCAGCATTTAAACTTTTATTGGGAAATAAAATAGGCAATCTTATGGTTGATGGTATTTACCTAATGGTTTCCCGAGATGTATTTTTAACTATTGTGTTGAAAAGACTATTTTAAGGTTTGGATAAATAATAATTAAAAATATGTAATTTTTCGAATAACAACGTTATTAATAATATAGTAACACTAGTCATATAATGAGTTCTTATTTCTTACCCGACTTAAGTTTATCCAAAACACTAAAATTCTCATTTTCAACACTTTTTGTGCAGGAAATTAACAAAACCATAGTGATCACATAGACCAACATTATTCTACAAAGAAATGAAAGGTGACCTGCAAAGTGTCACTGTTCTCTTACTGTCTTTATACGCATGGCAAACCATGTATATTTTTATAATTTTTTCAAATGTTACTTAAAACTGTACTTAATAGGGGCTATTTGGGTTTGTGTCATTTCCACCAATCTTTTGAAGAGAAAATATGGCACTTCTCAAATATTTTTCTAAAACTGAATAAAGAATTCCACAAAATATTGGGAAATGATTACCGTAGATTGTTAAAAAGTTGTGGGAAAATATTGGCAAGCAGAGAAAATAAATATTATTTTGAATAAAGACCGTGTTGATCCGTATATTGGATATTCAACTTGAACTATGTTAATTGTTAGGATACTATAAAATACAATGTTTATCACTTTTTTGAACTTCTTTATGCTTAATTCTAAAAAATAATTAGCGTTATAATAAATTTAAAATTTGATAAAATCCATATCGAGCAATATGACAACGGCGCGGCGGATAATACGAGGTACTAAGCTGTCAAGCAATAAGCATTTCAGTTGGTATCTGGATTTGGACCATGTCTGAGTGTTTTTTGCGTACCATTATTTCCTTTTCTTGAAGTGTTTTTCAACGAGTGCGCGAAAATTGGATTCGAAAGTGTCGTGCGTGCATCCAAAATGGTGGTGAACATTTTAAGCATATGTTGTAGTTTGTTTTGTACTTGTGCGTTTAAAAATAACTGAATTTTGTTTTTCGGTACGGACCTAAATTAATTTTAATACGTATGATTATTTGGACACCATGAATCTTTGAGTACTTTAATGATATATTTTTCAAATTCATAATTTGATTAAATGTTCCTGTTTTACTAAAATTTGAGCTAAAATTTAATCATAACACTATCTTCGTACTACAAAATCGATACATTTCATTTTATTTATTTAAAAACTTGAAAACAATTGACTTAAAATTTATTAAATGTTTCACAATAATAGTTGTTTACATTTTTGTTATTCCGTACGACAAGTCTGCCGCGTGCGCACATGGTGTGCATCAGCTGTGTGACATTAGGTTAAGCGCTGTTGTCACGTTGTGTTGGAACTCCCCAATATTAATACTCGCTATATTTTGAATTGAAAACTGTAATATAAACTTTTTTGTTCATTTATAATTACTCTATCACATGCTGAAAGGCAGTCATACTTCTTACACCCTGTATTGTACGAAGCCGTGTATACAAATCAGAACGAACTGTTTTGTTCTGGTCCAAATGTGGTAAGATTTGAAACAAGCGTTAGATATTATCTGCGTAATATCTCTCCTAGAGACAGAACATCGTATATCGTCAAATGTACAATATGTTACAGTTAATATTAGTGTTTAGTGTGTTTTTTGATAATGTGGTAACGCAAGAACTATCATTAACTGAAGATATTAAAGCACTAAGCGAATTACCTTTAGAAAAATTATTAAATATAAAAAAAAGTTTTGAGTTTGATGAAGAGGATGTGTCTGAACCAGTAGTTAATTCGACAACAGGAATTCCGCAAGCTTTGCCACTTCAGGTAAAGGTAAACATTAGTTAAACAGTTACAACATAAGATAGATTATAGTAAAATATTTTTTGATTATTTAATGTCTTAAATTGGACATTTTTTTAGTTATGTGTGCAGTGTTCGTTAAATCTCCTGTCAAAGTGCTTTATAGTGTTCTTTGATTAAATTATAATTATTATAACAAGGTTATTTTCAAGCTAGTACATCCCTATCCTGTCAGTAAAAAACTACCTGTCAGTAAAACCTTAGCTTACCTTACCTTACCTGTCAGTAAAACATTACCTTACCTGTCAGTAAACCTTACCATATCTTACCTGTCAGTAAAAAAACTATAAGCAGGCATATTTAATCTTAGTTCCTTTTTTGTTAACAGTCGAAGAAAATCTCCAAAGAAAGTCAAGTTTACCACTACGACGACTCATCATCAAAGGACAAGTCGTCAAGCATCCAAAGCATTTTTCAAATATCAGTGACGACCCTGGCTTTTTTGGCTTTCGGTGGATACTTAATATGTCTTCTAGTGCAAGCCGTTAAAGGAAAGAATAACAACTATCAAACGACAGCAACTCAAATCATGTCCGCCATTATAAGTCAGCAAATCAGGAGAAAGAGACCTACTAGTGCTCCATATAGGAGGAAAACAACGACGAGTTACAGTTACTGGAAAAGAAGACCACGGCCCAAGAGAGAAATTTTGACGGATTTAGATGTGGATAGTATGTACTATTCGCTTATTAATTTATCTGAAGGGTACACCAGATATCATACTGAGGATTATTTGAGATATAACTTTTCATCTAATTATTTCTAAATATGTATTTGTAAAATAAACTGTATAAACAAATTATTTTCTACTGTGGCACGAAGGAATAACTAATGTACTTGACTTTCTTGATTATGGTAATAAAAATATCGTTTAAGACTGAAAATTAGTATCTAAAATGTATATAAATGATTTTCTTCACTCTGTTCATTAAAAATATAGAAAGAAAATATATCTTTGATAGCTCAATTTTGGGAAAAGGAAATTAAATGAAATAAACCTTATTTTTAATAGAAATTGTAGTAGTTGGGAAAAAGATAGTTTTTTTTGTTAAATATATACAGTTTTTAAGTGATGGTGACCAGGTAATTTTATTTATTGTAAATTAGAATAGCCCGTACGGATATCTCTTGTCCTGTTTGTTTTTAAACATTTACTTTGTCTACGTCGGTTGAAGTGTTTTTACTAGTAGATGATTTATGAACTATTGACTTCTCCAAAGTGGCAGAATTATTTAAAAAATCGCTTCCAGCACTTGATGTACTTGCAGTAGAGAAATTTTTTTTGCTAACAACTGATTTACGAGTTATGGATTTCTCAATGTAGCCTTCAGCTACCGTTGAAGATTTCCATCCATCATGCATTTTTAAAGTATAGGTCTTGTTGTACTCTATTTCCGAGATATGTCTAAATATTCGCTTAAAGGATATTTTTTTCTTTGTGTTTCTAGTTGGCAGAATGATCAGCAATCTGTTTCCTATATCTTCAATATCTCCAATTTTTCATCATCAAAATCATTGCCACCTAAAATAATAATAGTCAGTATTCTTCGTTACAAAAATATTGTACCTAAATATGTATCAACACGAGCCCCCAATTAGAAATTTTTTAATTTGTTCATTTTCTAAAGCGTGATTTCTTAGCACGATATCCACCGGATTGCCGTTTCAAGAATGCTTTTAATTTTGGATACTTTCCAATTTCGATGTTGTTGTAGACATTCAAAATAGTCCTGAGTCCAGAAAAATATACCAATACTTTAATAGACTCGGCTGCGCCTCGTCTCTTAAATACCATCCGTGGTATTAAATCTTGTACTTTACTGCCTAGTTAAACAAATAACTGTTTTTCAAAACGTTACTGATGCGCTTTTCCACGGTTCTTTGGGATTTCTAGTAATTTTTGGAGATTCAGTCAAATCCTGTGGGTGCTGAAGATAATGATGGACTCAGAGCATTAAAATACATAGAGACAGCCTAGTGGGGTCTCTAGTCTCTAGGTCAACCCCCTTGTGCTTGTGTTATCTACGACAAAAGTTCCTGGTCACTACGAAAAAGTAATAAGTCAAGAAATATACTCTCTCCCCTATACGCTACACGTGTATACGGGTGGCATGACCATTATTCGCTCCTAGGTGTTTTATCGATGTCTTCCAGAGCCCGCTCTCAGGTAAAATAATACGAATTTCATTAATTAATAATTGGTGTACCGATGTTGTGTAAATACCCGGACAATAAATAAAAATCAATGATTAGCACGCAACGAATATGTTTTCATCGGAGGTGAGTAGTCGCAGCTCGCCCATAAGTCCTGCGAGCCAGCAGAAAACGGCAATATATATGGGGATCTCGCTGGGCGACCCCGGCTCAGGCATAAATAATACCATTAAAGGTGAGGTTTAGCAGCGGGCGACAGGGGTGGCCCCGCTGCGAGAATTACTGCCCAAATGAATAACTATATACTTTATTACATACTAATAACACGGACACATTAGCATGTGACTGGGAACTGCTTGTATAAATCATCCCATCACCGTCTCAGACGTTATCACTGACTAAATAACTCGGGTTCTCCAATCGAAGCGATATCCGAGCACGAGGAGACTGGGTGTATATTTCATCGGACGTGAGTTGTTGTATTCAATAAAACCGATAAAAATTATTTGTGTGTAATTTCTGCATGTTGATTAAAATACTTCTTATGTGCAAACGAGTTTTAATGCAATTAGCTCAGCTCTGAAGAGGGGTACACGAATACGCGCAGAGCCAAGCAGAGGCTAACATGATTAGTTTTCGAAATATTTGAAAAAAACCGAAATTTTGAAAATCCGTTTGTATTTCATTTCAGCCTTGTTTGAGGTGATATTGAAAAAAAAACTTTATCATGGCAACCTTTTTGCCTTCTATCGAATAGCATAATCGATTTTTATATGTACCGTTTCGTCTCTTCAGGACTATCATCAACATCATTTTTTTAAATACGACTCTGGAAATTTTATTAAATTTATTACAAACTTTCATGACCCCCAATACTGTACTGCCTCAGCCGGAACCAGATTCAAACGTTCGTTCAAAATTTATCTAAATTTTTTATTTATATTGTTTGTTTATTGAATTACCGTATACTCTAAGTGTCTTTAGACCCTGTGAAATCCACTTAGTTATTTAAACTATTACCATCACGTGCTACAATAAAACATTATTAGAGTTTTAATCCCGTGCTCATAGTTATTTCTAGGTCTCTCGAGTGCTCAAAATTTTTTTTCAGGATATTCATACAAATATATCAGACATGCTCTTTCATATAGTAGCCGTTATTTATATATAATTTGCAACGAATACATTGAAGATACATTTTTTGAGACAAAACGTCTGAAACTCGTTCAGGCAGTATAGTATTGGGGCTCGTGAAAGTTGCACATAATGTAATAAAATTTCCAGGGTCGTATTTAAAAAAAATGAAGTTGATGATGGTCCTAGCGAGACGAAACGTTACATATAAAAATTGATTATGCCATTCGTTAGAGGGCGAAAAGTTGCCATTAGAAAATGCTCTTCTTTTTTCAAAATCACCTCAAACAAATATGAAGTGAAACAAAAACGGATTTTCAAATTTTCGTTTTTTTTCAAATATTTTTTAGAGGCATAATGTTGGTCCCCTGATTATGCAACTTTGCCCCGATTTAAGGTTCTTCGTATCTCTTACCGTTTCCTAGATCCCTGTAGTGAGAAGTGAATTTGTAACGGCCTACATAATTAAACGAGTTCTTTTAAATTCACTATGTTATAGCGCATGAGCTTCCATTTTCACACGAATTAACTCATGTCGCTAATGCTTTGTTTTTATGTATTTACTAAAACTAGAATTTCCTTACATTGAATTGCTGTTTGCTAAATGTTTAAACAATTTTAAACCTACGGAATCATTATCAATCTTAGTATTATTTGGATCATTTGAGTATTTTAACACTGGAATATTGTTATCTCGGTTTACATCTTAAATTTTGTGTTCCAAAGTAAACAGAATGGTAAACAGTCTTTTGGATGGCTTTTACGTCGACAAAACGCTTTCTTTTCAAAAACAAGTGCATTTTTCCGAAGAGCTAAAAGTCGCAAGGTGCCAAATCAGGAGAATAAGTGATTAACAGTAAAAATTTTTTTTAGTCACGAAATCGGTTTCAAATGTCAATTGATGAGATGACGCATTATTGTGTAACAAACGCCAAATTCCTTCTGCACGATATTCTGACCGAGTACAATGCACCAAATGTTTCAAAACGTCAAGATAGAATTGTGCAATGACGGTCTGGCCCGGTGGAACGAATTCTTTGTGAACAATGCCCTTGGAATCATAAAAGCAAATCAACAATGTCTTTATTTTTGAGTTCTCCAAACGAGATTTTTTGGGTTTTGGCTCGTCGGGCACCTTTCACTCGGCTCTTTGGTGCTTGGTTCCTGGGTCATATTGAAAACACCACGTTTCATCACCAGTCGCTATGTTTTTGTCCTTTGTGGCCTCCTTGATGATGTCCTTCCTTCGAATGTAGAATTCTGAGTGATGTTTGGTCGTCAGTCAACTTGTGTAGAATAAACTATGCACACACTTTTCGGTAGCCCTATATTCAGCCAAATTGCGATAGATTAATGTTTTTGAGATGCTCAATTCCAATTCCATGAATTTCAATGAAGATTTTGGTTGATCTTTGATGAATTCACGCACAGATTTGATGGAATCTACGGTGATCACGGATTTCGGTTGGCCAATATGTTGCTGATCATTTATGCCCTCAAGGCCGTTTTTAAACTCATGAACTCTGCCACGGAATAAACAATCATCACCGTAAACTCGGTTTATAAATTGAAACGTTTCGGTAAAAGTTTTACCAAGTTTAAAACAAAACTTAAAATTAGGTCTTCGTTCGATGCTCATTTTTGTACTGATGACACAAACATACTAACATTTCAAACGCTCTATTCGTCCAGATGTAATGAAATTTTGACAGTACATCATGTAAGTAATTGCCAATAGATGGCCTCACTAGAAATACCTATTTTTGAAAAATACTAGAATTGTTTTTTGAAGAGGTTCTTTCCAAAGTTTTAATAATAGCTGTACTAGTTAAATTCGTGTCATTTCATGTCAGTCACATCCTTATCCAACAATGTTGAAGTAATTATACATTCATTATGAAACGATTATTTTTTATTTCGGCTACGTAAGGAATCGGTATCACTCAAAATCTTCAAGCCCTAGTAATTCACAGATCATGGCCTATTAGTTAGATCATCGTAATTGATTGAAGAAAAATAAACGCAGATATTGACTGACAATCAGAATCTTCAAAAATTGATCTGTTTTTGAGCAAAATATATTTTTATATAAGGTAGATGGAGAAGAAAGAAGAAAATTCCAACAATTTCAGAAATATCTCTTCTATCGATTTTATTTAAAGGCCGTAATTGACTCCGACTTTCAGTTTGAAACTTTAAAGATAGGTAGAATAGCATTCCAATGGTCTTGGTCTAGGACTAGTGCAATTTGCCGCACTTCGAATGGTGTCTATAGTTATAAGTTCATATAATTTCTATATAAGATATAAGGTGTAAGTAATAACTAAATTTTCATTTCCACAAGTAACTGCTTATGAAAATGGAACTTGCACTTTTGTCCCATTTAAATTATAATGTTTAGAAGCTGACGAATAAAGGTTTAAATTATTCTGTTAAATTTCAAGGTGTAACTGACGAATCAAATGCTTTGTCAAAAATGAATTTATGGGACAGCCTTTTGGTTAATACAAAAGTTGATTAAAAATAAAATTAAGCTGTAATTTATACCTATGTACATATTTTATATTGTTGAAAGAGTACTGGGCATTTAAAAATTTGACGCATAATTCACTGAAATGGAAGCATTTCTACTTGGGTTATTAGAATCTGTTTGAACTGAATTTTTCATTAAATTCACTGAAGAGAGATGGGTGTAAGAAATTGGAAAAGAACTGTTTGGGTTAAACCAAATTGCAGTAGAAGAATATTATGAAAATAAGAAATGATTACAGAGAGAAAGGACGGGGAAACTTCCTTTAAAAAAAAAAGTAGGTGATTTAAACCTAGTATTTCATAATTTTTAGGTGCAAAATATCACTTTTCAGAAATATTAAAAATAAAGGTAGTTTATTCTCGTGACATTTTCAGATTTTTTCTTCCATAGTTTTCGAATTCCAATAAAACATATCACTTTAAACTATGTACCCTGTACAAGTTCATCATCCAAATTACCCCCGGAACGTATGTGGACGGGGTTGTTTAAAGCTCCTGTTTACGTTTCGTGAGCGTGCAGTGGATAATCGCAATAAAAAATTGACGTCTCCGAATACATCTGTTGAATCACGAAACAATAAACAGACTATCTCAGCAATGATATTAATGTAGTCACCGCCTTAAAAACGTACACATCCAAGCCAATGAGCTGGTTAATGTGGCCAAAGCTCCTCCCTGCACGCAGTGTTAAGCTGCCTCACTTACGGGGCCACCTATACTCGGTTTATTAGTCCTCAATTAGTGCCTATTAGTGAAATGTTTATCCGTCCAACGTACTTGTGTTGGTGAAATACAGCGCTCGTGTGTGTAACACTTCAGTTGACAGCGGCGGATGTGATTTTTTGGATTTTATCAACGTCTTCATCTGGCGCGGAAGGATAACTACAGATACTTAATCGTTTGTGATGGATTCTTAAAATATTTTGGTAAGTTTTTAATTGTTACAGTTTATTATTGCTTAGTGGAACTATAATTTATATCTTATTCGCATTGTTTGTGGCTTAAATCCGTACTTATTTAGCGCTTTCATCGTATTACATATTTGGAAATCACAAGTCACAAATTAGGACTAGTTAAAAGTTTTAGCTTAGTTCTTAAAAGTATTACAAAAATGTAAATAAACTTAACAGACTTGTGGCAAACTAGAGATCTAAGAGATACTCTTTGTGGGGGGCTCTCTTTTAAAGATGCCATGAATATGTAAATGAGAGACAAAGAGGGAAAAAAGAGAGATGATTTAGGTGGCTTCTATCTCTCTCTTAGAATGTAAGTAGTAAGTACTATTAAATAATGGTTTTAAATACATCTGAAGACACTGTTACAAATCATTTTTTTGGTATTATAGATAACGTCACAAAACGACAAGGTTTTAAGAGATTAGAACTGTATATTTACAAAGTAAATTTAAACTAAAAGAGAAGGTGAAGATGCCCTGTCAAATATTCTCTTGTGAATTAGCTTTTCGGTACTTAGAAATCATCTTGATCTTGTCATTCGCATCTAATAAACTGCATCAATTACTTTATTACTGAATGGTTAAAGTAATCTTCGTTGTGTCCTCTACAAACTAATTTTAAAAACTTCCTCCACGATATTTATGTAATAAGTATATAAATGTTTCGCTTAGGAAGTTTTATGATTTAATTTTGTTATCAGAAAAAACGTCATAATCATTCAAACCTCTTTCATATATCTTAATTGTCACTGCTACTCAGTCTTCTGGCAGACAGCACGGCTTGGTAAATGGCTGGAACAAACCTCAAAATATGTTGGTAGAAAGGTATCCATATAGCTGGATTATTAGTCAGGTGTCTCATCTATGACATACTGATTGGAACAAATACCTTCTAAATTGGTCAATGTCTGGTGTAATTCAATGATGGAGGTGGCTGTAGTCCGTAGAGTGGTTCTTTTACAATATAATTAATTAAAATTTACTAGCTTTGATAAAATATAAGATAAGAATTCCTTTTTGAAGTACGTATCTTGTCCAGAGCTTAAGTATTCTCAAAGATTTAATATGAATACATAGTACAATTGTTTAAACAATTGAATTGAATTAGATATTTCAATTTCTCTCTCTAAAGAAGTGATACACATCGATGTATATTATTGTCTTTAGTAGACCATCAATACATTAAAATAAATTTCTAAATGTTATTGATGTAAAATTATTGACGGAATAATCTTCATAAAGTGTCAAACGCAAACCTCTAACCTCCTATAAAAATTTTTTTTGGAAGCTGTCACATTTAGAAAAATATTTTTTGCCAATTCCTGAATCTTGTTTAATGTAACTTTGTCTTTATTTTCTCTATGCAATTGTCAAACTTATTTGAGGGGATAGAATGTCATGTGATTATACCAACACCCAGTAGTACATGTAGAACCTTCTTTATAATAAGTCATACCTAATTATGTATCTGTTTATCCTATTTTATTACCACAATATCGTTTGCTGTACATGGCTTCCTCCACGTTTCAGTCGCTAACAGGAATATTTATCTTCTACCCTTTGAAGCGAGACATCAAGTCCTTTATCACGGGTAATAAAAAATATGCCTCAGATAACGATTTGACAAATTTACGAGCTTTTAAGGGAAGCATCAGTCGGTAGCATTTTGTTTACAAACAGGATTGGATAAGTGACATGTTATAAACATGAAAATGTCATATCCAGGAAATTATTCAGCCCTCCAAAGGCGTTAACGATTTTTTATGTCAAATTGTTATTGAGGTTTATTGTTTTGTGTAAATATTTAGTTGATTTCGACTTAGTCCCTTGAAAATTTTATATTGTAAGATGAAACCAAAAAGATTACACTATTTTGATGATTTTTATTCAATTTTCAGCTGTGATAGGAAGAATGAAAGAGTCAGAATAAAATGAGCACATCGAGTGAACACCTATTCAACATCTCGAGTTCGAAAAAGGAGCCGCAGAAGTTAAATTTCGGAATAGACAGACTGCTGTCGACAGATACTTCTAAGGACAACTGTATACGAGAATCTTTATTTGCAAGTTTCCCGCAAAACATGGTCTCCTCAAATATAACGAAGCCCTTGCCAACTATTGCCATACCTTGCTCGGATTGTGTGACGTCCTTGTATAGATGCTGTAGAGTAAGTCCTTCAGGATGTTCGCAGGATAATTTGTCAGGATTACTAGGAAGTAGCACTTTTATGTCAAGCAGTGGAATCTATTCTGTTCAACCCATTAAGCCTTTTGCCACCAGAGCCAGTAAGTATATCATTTTACACAAAAATATGCTATTTTTCAGAACTTACCGACTGCTCAGAAGATAAATTCTTTCTATTCCAAAACTGAGGTAGCGTTTTCCTAGATCAAATTTAAGAATATTTTGCATATGAACGATTGCTCTTGAAACTCTTGTTTTTGAGGTGCAAGGTATTACATTTAAATAACTAAAAAAATTATATCTGAAGATGTATCATAATATACATAAGAGAGTGAGCGGACACAATTTTTAAAATCATTTAAATAGCTTCTACAGTCATCTAAACGTGTCACTTTACTAATAGCTTATTTGTACCAAAATGGTAAAAGATGTGCAAAAAAAGTCAAGATATGACTTTTGTTTGAACGGAAATTTGATTTTCATAAAATTTTGGAAGAAAATGCACCTTTCGGACAATAATGACAAATATTTTTCATTTGATATTGATATTTGGAAATTTTTATGACACTAGATACAAACTTTATAGGAAAGACTCCCCTTAAAATTCACCGAAGAATAGGAGGTTTCATTTTTGGTCACAGTTTGTGAATCGCCCTGTATAGCAGAATGTAATTATTTTTAATTAACTTATACTCTCCAAAATTTTCGTGGTTAAATCACCTTACTTGTATATAGGAATATAAGTTTAGATTAAAATAACGAATATCGATAAAATATAGCAAACATGCATCGATAAAATATAGCAAACAAATAAAATACAGTGATTACTAGAAAAGAATAAAATTATCAGATACTTGTAGTAAGATAATTTCTAATTTTGAAAAAACCATGGCAAATGTGATAGATCTTAAGAAATATAATATTATTTACCAATTAGGTACCACATAATTTTTTTATTAGCTTTATTTCCATATATTAACCCTAAGGAAATGGGCTGATCCATAGATTACTTTAACATCCCATGAATTCGTCAATTTTAATATTTTCGTCTATTAGTTTGCATCTCATAAGTAAATCTTCCAATATATTTATTAATTGAATGACATGTATAAAAATATTTCTTAAAGAAGAAATACACTGTTGCAGTATCAAAATTTGTTTTGATAATAAATATCCTTCAGAAAATTAATTTTTTTTAAGTAATCGTATAAAATCTATGTTTATTATTAGTGGCATACATAATTTAATACAGAAGTATGGGCTTTACTTCCATGTTAAATTTATATTGGAACGTAAATAATTCACTTATATTTTGTTCTATATATTACCATTTTGACATAATAAAACCGTCTTGCAATCTACTTTACAAATTGTACCCTTATACGAGGAAAAGTCGTTAAATAATAGGAAAGTGTGGTAACGTATCTACAAACTTGAGGATGCCCTTTACAAAAACCATATTTAAGTGAATTTTGACCAACTTTGCACAGCCTCTATTACTGCAGTCATGTATATGTAAACTGCAAACTTTCAACTCCACAAATATTATTTCGTTATTGGCGCTAAAAACACAAGATTATTTAGACTTTTACAAAAATGTACAGAGTTAGAAGTTTAGATAGATAATAATGAAGTAATTGAGGTTATGTAAAATTAATTAGAGTCTGCACTAAAAGTCTCTTTTATAAAAAAAAACATCCATTAACTTCTGGACAGACCCATTGCGATATGAATCAGGATACAAACAATTTCTTTAGGCATATTTTGAACCATTTCTGTTAATTAATAATTTTGCCCCGTATCTCGTATACTTTAGACTGTTGATGAAATCAAACCAAATTTGTCATAGACTTTAAAGGTAATTTCAAATGAAGATCTCCATACCCGTTTTGTGAAATGGAAATAACGCTGGGAAAGGTGTGTGAAGAGGGTAGGAGAGTACTTTGAAGGAGACAAAGCCCAATAATGTATAACATTAATTAATAAAGTTTAAAAAAATATAGTTCGGTTATTAACTGAACAGACCTTGTACGTATATGAAGAACCTTGATAATCTATCTGACAACACTGTTGCAAATGGAGCTATTGATCTCACAGAATTATTTTTATGCTTTGGTAAATGTTATTATTTGCTAATTTATTTGAAGTATTGCTTATAAAATAAATTTTTGAAAAGTAGATAAATATTAAATCTGTTCTAGTGAAAAATATTTTCCTCCAATTTCTTGGTATTCTCAAAGGCTAATTGCCGTCGGTGGATCAGAAGCCATGTAACATTAAGTGTTAATTATGTTACATCTAAAAATATAAGAGTTTATTTAAAAGAAATTAGTTAAACAGATTATTTTCAAATATCTCTCCAATGATCACGATGAAACTTTAGTGTATATATAATAATTAACAATATCCGGAATTTTGTAACTGTTTATAATAAGGCGTAATAATGTTTTCAACAGTGTATTTTTCTTACAATATATATCCGATAAACAAACCATAAAAATCAGCAAGAGGAGTATGAATAAATGTTGAGTATATTTTATATGCATAGGATTTTCTAAGATATTGACCAGACGATGGGATAGTGCGATTATGTGTTTTGAAAGATTCTTATATTTACATTTCGTTTTATATATTTTTTGTATTTTTACAGAGTACTGCTTACTATTAATAACCAGTTTAACGTAAATATTTAGGCGTCGTGCGCCTCATTATCTTGTGTCACATGCGGACAATGTTGCTAAAATCTCGTCACCGAAATTTAGTAAAGTAATTTATTTTAGCAGATCTTACAGTCGCCAAACGTCTGAGTTTTCCTTGTTTTTAAAATTTAAAAATTTTTCTAAATGATTCGTTTTAGAGAAAACCTAATTTATAGAAAAATTATTTCGATTTTTTAAGAAAAACATCTTATACAAATGGTGATTAAAAAAAAACGAGAGCTGTGAGGATAGATACGTGTATTGTTAATGCAATACTGAAGCTCGTTTTGATATTACTGAACAGATCTATTTTATAGCTCCCAAAAAGCATTTCCTTAAGAGAACGTTGAATGGAAACTAATTTTCCCTAAATTATTCTTAAAAAAAAAGCAGGCATAAAACTAATGTGACATATTAGAAGCTGGCCCTAAAACTACTTTTCTTTATGAATAGAAAATTTTAATTCGGTGCGATTATTTGGGAGAAAACAAAATACTACGAAAATTATATATTCGGACAAAATTTAAGAAAAAATCAGTTTTGACTCATATTAGAGTCAGTTTTTACCCAAATAGTGGATTTCCTGAGAAATATTAGTCATGGGTAAATTTTACCAATAGCATCCTGTTCAGCGCCTCAAAATACCAAGAAAATGTTATACTTGGACAAAATTTAGGAAAAAAAATAGTTATGACTAGGCTTAGTGCACGTGCAGAGTCTAACAGAGCCGGCGCGGGGATCGGTGGCCTTCACAGCTGACTCGTGTTTTGAACTGTTCAGTTATTTACGGAACCTTGTAGTAGTTGATGTCGCGTCGATACTTTTCTTTTTTACGTCTGCTGTAAATTAACTATTAGTAAGGGGAGGAGAAGTGAAGTAAAATGCCAAAAGATAAAAAAAATAGACGGGAATTACTTCAAATGTGGTTTGACAGTGATCCCGAAGGTTGCAAGGTTACAGGGACATACGTATTAAAGGAAATGACTTGTTGTACTGTGTGTGAACGCATTGTAAATACTTGTTACAAAATGAAAGTGACAAGACATTTAAAGAGCCATGCCTTGTCCAGCGCTGAAGAGTGTATTTTTCTATGAACTTCAGACACCTATTTTTCAAGCAATATTCCATTAAACAAAGTAGAGAACCCCAAGTTCCGTAATTCTGTAAATTGAAATCACATGGTCTATCCCTAAATGAACTTTTTGATATGATGGTTGAAATACAAAAAAATATATACGATGCCAATAATATATGCCCAGTCAGTAGTACGATAAAAGAAAAAATGCATAGTGTGTTGGAAAAAAATCCATGATACACCATTTTGGAAAGCATATGTAAAGCTTTATGTGGTACATATCAGTTGTTACCAGCAAATATATTGATATATAGTTCATGCCTCATAATTTCTCATACTGTCCGTTGTCAACAGTAGACGTTGAACGGTCAACTTAGAAACGCACGTAGTAATATATTTTCACTCCTTCTAATATACCACGGAAGACTTGTCGCAACACTAAGGTTTATCGGGTAAGTGGTGTCATTTAAATTTTTATGTAGGTATTTTATCCTCTACTTAGCCTTGCTCTTTGGTAATAGTACTATCTTGCGACATGTTTTCTGTAAACATATTAATATTTTCATTCGTAATCTGACTACGGTCCTGTTAGACACCTCGCCGCACTAAGCCTAGTTACGACCCATATTTGGACCCAAAAATTTCACTTTTCTCAGAAATTTGTCTTGAAGTTATGAAATTTGATCAGCCCATCGAATTCCTTCGGAAATAATATGTGGCTCTCTTAGGTTTGGACTTTCTTTTTGTGTGGCTGTATTGTCATTCAATGTTTCTATGTACATATTTTCATGTCACTTTCTGCAAAAAAATGATTTTTTATAAAAAAAATAGATTATATGTTTGAATTATTTCTTTTTGTAATGGCGTTTCCTATTTTAACAATTTCAATCACCTTAACAGTAGAAGAAAAAATATTTCTTTTATTTTATTCAGAGTCAAAAATATTCGAGATACAATTTTCTTATCGAAAGTGTTAGGTGTACTACAGTTGAATACATCGACAGCAATTCTAAAATTCATTCAGCAGAAAAAATCTGTAGAAATATTTTTGTCGGAAATGCAATGTGATTATCAGAAGTCAAACATCATTGGCATACAAACTATATTTTTTTTAAAGAGAATAGCTTTTAAGAAATTTCAGAATTTCTACGCTAGTAATATATTTGAACTTGAGCAGATATTTATTTGAAATCGTATTCCTATAGATTTTTTCGTATTCCGAGATATGTTTTTATTAAAATAATGGCGTCGAAATTCTGGGGTTTTTAATGTCAGTGTCTTTCCGTATCTCCGTCACTGGTGGATATTGTATATTATATATTAAACAATTTTTTTTTCAGAAATATTCTTGTAAATATTAATTTTTTAAAACTTTTTTATTTTATTAACATTCATGATATGTACTCTTTAACTGTGTAATCAAATATAAATTTAATTGCTTTTGAAAAAACGTAATATTTAGCAAATATGTTTTATTATTACTTATATTTTGTTTTATTGCCGCTAATTGTTCGTTATGTGAATTAGACTCTAATAAAGTCAGTTCGCGTTAGCACATTTGTCAGTCACTCGTGTCTATAAAAATACAAGAATATTTATGGCGGATTCCAAGAATTATTTGTTGAAAGTGTCATTTAGTGATACTAAAGATGCAGGTATGATTTACGAGAAAACTTGACTTCTTACAAAAATTTTACGAGGCGGTTTTGTATAGCGCATGTGGCGTAATAAAAACGATAAAATCTCTTAACATTTTATATTCAAGTTATACCGATTATTAATAGTTTTATTAATGATGAGATTATAATATTTATAATAGAAATTTATTGGTGTGATAATGCCCTTAAATAAACTTTATGGCCGTAATATAAATTTATTTTATGCTTTCATATGAAAAAATCCTTATACTCTAAACCAAACTTTAATTACTTTCGATGAATAGAGACGATAAAAATTTAAAACAGACTATAATGGTTTGTAAATATACATGTTTGAAACCGTTGATGAGCACCAAATTTTCTACTGGAATATAAACACTAATCTCGGTGTATAGTATTATAAACAGATTCAGATGGCGATGTTTACAATTTACAGGTTTAAGTATTCTAGTTTGTATATACAGGGGCTTTAAGTGTTTATGCGATGGTAATAGACATGCATTTATATGTGCAGTGGCACGTTTGCTCAGTTGGTAGATTTAGTAGAGACAGTGGCGGCGACCCCATCATTTTATCACTTATTAAAGCACCTTAAAATTTAACCGTATACAACGCAATCAGATCACAAAATTCAGATTTATGAAAATAATTGTTTTGGTACTAGGTTTTCCTTTCTTTTACTTTTTTAAGGGGAAATAGTTATGCAAAGAAATACTGGTAAAAATCAATTTATGTTTCCATTTTAACTATTTTTTTTAGAACAGCTAACTACAAGCTAATATTTTTTTTAACAGAACAAAAATACACAAGATCCTTCATCTAAGAAACCGTAAGCTTTGGTTCCATATTTTCACCGAGCTGTTAAATTACTTTATGAATTAAGTATCAATAGAAGGTGCAGCAAAATGTCTCTAATGAGAGTAATTACTATTTTTTTTCTCAGGGAAATAATAGACGAAATAACCCTACACACTAAACATCCGTGTACAGGTCATCACGCGAAAATATTATATTCTGCCACAACTGTTTGAACAAGAAATTCATTAAATATTTACGTAGAATTTGTTTATTTTATAAAAAAGCAATATTTGTTCAAGATTTTCAGTGGTATTATGTTTGGGTGATCTCTGTCCAACTAGATCCAGGTGATATCCTAGCTTGGTTTGAAGTTATACACAAAAGTATCAATTAAAAAAGCTTTGGAAAAACTTCAGGCTTTTTGCAGAAGATAAGTATCGAAATTTTGTAGACTCGGCAAAGTTGTGTTTTAAATGGACCCCCTTCTCCTTCAACGATAAGTTTTATGAACACACTTAAGGAACATCTATGTGTATGTATAGTATTCGAGAAGAAAGTTCTGGAGTCATCAACTCTAGCACCAGAAATATTCCTGAAAACATGAATAAAATAGATCCAGATATTATAAAGATGCAACAAAATAAAACCATGTCGTTGTTAGATGATTTTGGGGACCGCCTAGCCAGGTGTCTTGCCGGTGGATTTCGATCTGCCGAGGTAAGCATCACGGACGCAGGCTGGAATTTGGATGGGTGACCTATGGCAGGCTCGGGGACGTGGCTGTGGCAGCCTACCAGAGACCTGGGTCGTTCAACATTTTCCGCATGCGTGTGGTCCCCGATACATTGTAATGAGAACAGAGCAAAGAAAATCTCTGTAACTCAAGACTTCTTTTGAAGAAAGTGATATATCTTTCGAAATGTGTTAAGCCTAAAACGACGACAATTCTTGTCCATTTAGTGGACGCCAATGTTCAAAAGCTTAAGCCGCCACTGTTTATTTATTTATCGAAACATTTTTATAAACCTCTATGAGGAGTTTCGATACAGAGATTAATGACTAAATATAACACGATCTAACTTTTATAAAAAAAAATCTGCACACTTTAAATTTGTATCACGCTGCTATTCCTTTCAAATCCCGCCCTGATAGATGATGTTTGCTCTCAAAATTTATCAAATAATATTTTTCCTATTAGATTTACAGTTAATACGTGATTTTCAAACCTCCATCTGCTGAATATCCGAGATGTCTTAACTAATGGCCTAAAGTATATTTATTTTCAAAGTTTAGTACCACGGATTGACCATTAAAAATTAGATTACAGTGGAGGCAGGACATAAATTCAAAGAGCGTAACAAATAACGTATATCGGGACCAAGATACACAGAGAAAATAAACTGTTAGGCAATGTGTATATATCTGTTAACGATATAAATGGTTTGATCTAAGATAGACAACACAGTAACCGAACCTGGAGATTATTTATTCAAGCTTCCATTTATTAGGATAGCTTTAAATGAGATTATTTCTGGTACCGGAATTAACGTTATATGTGTGTTAATTGCCCCCGGTTGAGCGAGAGGACCGACTATATATCAAAAGTGGGAAACAGAAGTGTACACAATAGTTTCAATACTCGCAGTGGTATAACCAGAGGCATTTCACGTTATTCCATGTTTTGGTTTATTAGTGGTATTTTCGGAGGTAAATTAGTGACTGCAAAATATTACAATAAAAACAGCAAAAGAACTCAAGTGCGTAGATGTAGACTCAAAAATCGCTCAATTTAGCCAAAGAAGAGATTATGGTTAATCTTTGTTTCTAGAGTATCTTACTGGTCGGTTATGCATAAATACGTCGGAAAAGATATGTCAGATATTTTGTAGAGGAAAATTAATTTTGGACTATGATTGAGCAATTTTTGGGTTCGTTTTCACCCTAAATATAGATTTTAGGAGATACTAGCCAGTCATCAATAGTGGATGATTTTGCGGTCTTTTTACTACTGTCTCAATTGGAACCTCCTTTTCAGCCCATAAAATTTTTTGATTCGATTATTTGGTTATCTATGCACAAATTACCATTTGGATTTTTTTAAGGATGAATTTCTATAAAAGCTTGAAGCACAAATATACCAATTTTTGCAGTATTGTTGTACAATGTGTTTTTCATAATTCAAAATAGTTTTTTAGATAGTCATTCATATTTCTAAAGAACGAACATAGTATTTGAATATTTTTGGAATAATTATAATTGTTATACATTGTCTACGCGTTATTTGAGCAACGATAGCGTAAGTTTAAACTCAACTGAACATTTACAAGAATTAGCACATTTACACACGCACAGATAAGAATTTGTTGAAATTTTATTTTGTAGTAAGTTCCTGACAGTATTTTTCTAATATTTGTACAAGGGAAAAGCTACTTCTTATGTAGGAATATTTGAAAGTATTATTGAATATTCACAGTTATTGTTACACAAATACAACATTTATTTAAATTGATGATTTGCCTCACTTTTAGCTGTAAGATTATATTCATATATTTTATACATGGTATTCCAGAAAGCAATGACCATACAGCAACTATAGATGTCTGAAGTCCGAACAGTTGAGTTAAGTTACCTTCTTCCAAAATTACGTCGTTAATTAATATATGCGCATCAAATAATATATCTAATTTCATTTGGTACACGCGTTAAGTGAATAGGAAGCTGTAAACAGTGGCGTACGTGACTCTCCTATTTTAAGAGTATTTTCCCTACCAAAGGATCTTTAAGGAAAAAATTTTTCTTGTTAATTTTTATTAAAATTGGCAGGCTTTTAGAATTGGCAGAATAGAAAACAGAACGTTCAGTTTCGTTCTAAAAAAGATCATTTCGAAAATTTATTATGACAAGAACATTTAATATCATTACATAAGTTAATTCAAAAACAGCATCTGGAAAGATTGATAGAAATAAAATTTACCTATCATTCCAAATTTACATAACCGATTCATTTTCTTATAGGAACAATAAAAGTTCGTATAAATATAATTGCTAAAAGTCTTTAGTTTCTATTAGTCCAGTCATTCTACGGAAAAACGTGAAAATATTGATAGCAGCAATCTAACGACGGGATCTTGTAGGGGGAGGGGGGATAGTTAATGAAAAATACATAAATTAGTACCACCAATTTTGCCCCCACTCCGAATAAACAATGGTCAAAGTAGTCAAATGAGGTTTTTCTCAAATATAATTTTTCAGAGGCAAGTTAGAGAAAAGTCTTCAAATGAAAGTTGTAGGCATTAAAAAACCTACAATAGGCGAATTTTAATCTACTAAAAATGATGGTATTATAATCCTTTATATATGGCCACAAATTGGGCCTGATCGGTGCAATAGTTTATGAATAATTGCATTTGCTTATCCCAAACACGCCTATGACCATTATTGCAAAAGCTATTAACAATTAAAAAACACTGCAAAAATGCATGTTTTTTGCAATTGTCTCGATAAATAATCCACCGATTTTAATGTACAAAAAAGAAATTGTAGGTATTTTTATTACCTACAACTTTTATATGAAGACTTTTTCTCTATCTTGTTTCTGAAAAATTATATTTGAGAAAAACCTCATTTTGACTATTTTGACCATTGTTTATTCGGAGTGGGGGCAAAATTGGCTGTACTAATTTATATATTTTTCATTAACTATCCCCCCCCCCACCATAACAAGATCCCAACACCAGATTGCTGCTATCAATTTCTTCTTGAAATCGCTCTTTTTACCGTAGAATGACTGTCCTATATGATGAGCAGTTAATTATCATCTATTCTATTTTTTCGGAGCAGCAAATTTATTCTTCTCTTTATTCCTCGGCATCTATCCATTTTAAAAAAAATTGGAAGAGAAAGTTACGTATCGCCCAGAATGAGTCTGTTGAAATGGTCGAAGGTTAATTTTATTGTTCTTCATGTCTTTATAACATGTGTTAAATTTGAATAAAGTGAATAAAGTACCTTAATACGGTTCCCAGATGTTAATGAAAAACCATTCACTATTAACGAACGATTTTTGGAGTAAGTTAATCTAAAATTCAACTGCGTTTACTTTAAAATTGCTTTGTGACCACTGCTTCTGGAAGACCCAAGTCTAAATTCAGCATTTGAATAGTTAACCGAATATTAATCATAAAATATCTGTTAGGTGTCAGAATACCAGTCTCCAACACATCCTCATCACCACCTCCAAACCTACAAATCGGCACTAACCACAACAAGCGGAAGAGATCATGGTCTAGAGCAGTTTTCAGCAACTTGCAAAGGAAAGGTCTCGAAAGGAGATTCCAGATACAAAAGTACATCACCAAGCCTGACAGGCGACAGTTAGCAGCAACGTTGGGACTCACCGATGCCCAGGTCAAAGTGTGGTTCCAGAACAGGCGTATGAAGTGGAGGCATTCGAAGGAAAGTATCAAGAATGGAGAAAACAATGCAGATTCGACGCAGGATCAGGATTTGCACATAGACGTCGATACTCTGACGGATGAGGCTGACTGAATCTTTTTGGTTGACTCATCCGTTGTTATAACTAGATATATCTGTATTTTTTGTAAATAAAAGTTGGTAAAGTAACTCAAACAATTGAAATCATTTAGTATGATGTTCTTATAGATGACTTGAAGATTTAAACGTAAAAATTGAGAATATTTAATAGGGCAAAGCAAAATGTAGTTTCATAAATTATCAAATTATTTGTAGACAATGGTTTCATAATAATATGTTGTTACTCTCAGTCTGTTGGTCGATATTAACTGCACATAATCGTCTCCAAAATTCAGAATAGGTCAAGGTGAGAAAATAAGTGCCAATCTAACATTCTTAAAGGACGATAAAAGTATTGTTGACTTGGCTTATGTGCCTGGTCGTTGTCAGTTACATTACACTTCCTTAGCCTTAGCCAGGATTCTTCGACTTGCCCTCGTTGTTCTCGGGTTAGGTTCTGTGAGGGCGAATCCGTTATCATAACCCCCAAGCTCGCCCTGATGTTCATTTCGGTTCTTGTGTTTGTCGCTACGGACGAGACCACTCTTCAGACAATGTCTAGAGGATCATCGTTAGCTGAGGAGCGGTTCCATTCGTAGCGGCTTTATATCCAACAACAAGAACCGAAATTAACATCAGGGTGAGTGTAGAGATTCTGATAGTTAGTTCGCAGAGCTCGAGAACAACTATGGCAAGTCAAAGATTCCGAACTAAAGCTGAGAAAGTGCAATGGAAGTCCGTAATTGGCGGCGACGAGGTACATAACCCACGGCAACCCGTAAAATTATCGCATTTTAATTTTTTTTTTATATTTATTGCACTTATTTATTGCCTTTGACCTGTACTGAATTGCAGAGACGACTGTGTACAGTTAATACCGATAAACAAACTGTGACACATTTCGTGAAACCATTTTCTACAAATAACCAAAACTGTTAGTTTTATATGCTATGTTTTTATTAAACTTAGCTCTCATTATCTACATTACCAATAATTTATTTCAAAACGTAATTAAAAGTGGAATTTGCAAATGGGTTTTAAAAGTTACTCGATATATGTAGTTTTAAATGTAAGCAAACTTTTTAGCTGCTCTTTTCTATTTTTTAAAATTATCTTCCCAAGAAAATGTTATACAACCAGTTATACTTCCGCACTTTGTCCAGACATTTATAAGGTTGTCTCAACTTGACTACGTCAAACTAAGCTCATATAGACAAAGGTTGCGAAGTTCTCCTCCTTAAAAAAAAAAAGATTTTTGAGTTTTGAGTTGTTACACAAATCTATCAACTAGTGGTGATGCTGGAAGATATTGTCATTAAGAATCCTAGAATTTCGACGCCACAGGATATTTTGGAAATTGCATAAGTGCATTTCAGTTAATGTTTTATTCGAAAAATAAGCCATTTTTCAGTAATTTTTTAAAGTTAAACATAACCAAAATTAGTTCTGGAATCTATTAGACGTTTGACTAAAACAAATTTATAGAATTTTTTATTACAAATTAAATTTCAAATACATTGTTAATTACTAAACGTCCAAAAAGGTAATTGGAGCATGAACTGAGGGATAAAAATATTTAAAATTGCTATGCCAATGAATTTTTTAGCTTCTGATGGTTATATTGTATTAACATTTTTATTGTGAAACGAATAGTTTTGTAATTTTCGATTTATTCAACCATGTCGAAAATTTATTACAAATTTAAAAATTGTGTTTTTTAGAAACATCAACCGGAATTAAATGCACTTTGCTAATTTCTAAAATATTCACTGGCAACGAAATTCTGGAATTCTTAGTGATGATGCTCTTCCATCGTCTCCACCATGTAACAAATTAAAGACCAGGAAATTTGCTACAAAATAGATGTTAACCATTTTTTTCATAGAACCGACCAGTTTTGGATAAGAGACTAACAAAGGTCACCAATTAATGTGGAGTGAAACGTAATACCTATTTTCACACCACCATGCGGTATGGTTTCCCCAGTAGTGAAATTACAATAACTTCTTTCGCTTTGATACCTCTAAGGAACCAGTTTTATCGATGTTTTTGTTAGCTGAAGGCAACGAAGTCTCAGAATCGTGTGGAATCAATTCTTCTGGCGCAGTAGCTTTTCTCTACTTTCTGTATCGATTTCATTACACAGTCGTTCTAAGACCGTATCAGTGTCTTCATTGTCATCACTATCTTCCAATGCTTGAGGCATGTTACCACATCTATTGTCACACTTTGAGCAAATTATAGAACAGTTGAGCCCTGCTTTCCTACATCCACTTGCTCCCCGACAGCCTTTCTTACATTTACAAGAAATTTGTACTTCTGGAGCAGGTGCTTGGAGTGTAGTCAGAGGGACGAGACCATTTTTGTCTTTCTTCCATCTTCATTGATCTGCATGTTTTTCGTTACCAATCCATTGATGTACCTGATGATACCAATGAATGTTGTCTTGCTGCTGCTTCTGTAGGAGGCAATGAAGTGAGGTTAAATTTATTCCTGTATGCGGATTTTATGAAGCATTGGTGCCTATAAGTGTTCACAGGTGTAAATTCCGTTTTATTATAGCCGTGAAGTCTGAGAAGAAGGTATTCTTCAGCTTTAGCTACACTGTATTTGTCAGCATTTTTTTCTTTAAATACTTTTATAATTTCCTGAAGATTAGGGTTTTCTTACAACATATTAAGTCAATGGCCAACTGTTGCATCCCAGCGGTAGGTTTAACACATTAAATATGTATTGTTTTACAAGTTACGTACTTGGTAAACTTTGGAATTCTCGTACGTGAAAACGGTTAGTTTTATGAAAGAAATGATAAGAAACCCATTTTGTAGAGAAAATTGTGTCGCTTAATTTATTACAGAATCATTTTTGTTGTAAAATCAACTAGAAATAAGATATACAGGTTCGGAAAGTCCCCATGGTACATCAGCCGTTACGTGAGAGCGATAAAGTAAGTCATAGAAATCCGTGCGATAGAGAAGGATGGCTATAATGAAGGCGTCTCATAGTCGCCGCCCGTTTCGCCCTTCCACAAATAAGATCCGCTTCCACTTGTAATTCAGCGACCGGTGGTCATCTTTGTTTTCGTCGTTTGCCTTTTCTGTAATAGATGTCACTACTTATACAATTCCGGCTCCGGTATTCCGATATGTTAATACAATCCGTTAACAGGTAAATTCACGTGATTACTGGACTACCATGATATTTAAATAAATGGGATACTCTGTATCCCGATTGGACAAGAGTATCTAATTGTTGACATTGCCAACATTTTAAGACAGGTTAGGCCGTCAAAGTAAGGACTGTGATGTATCTGATAGCGTAGCTTATAAAACCAATGGTTCTATCACCAGGTAAAATTTCGACTGAAATAGCCTGTATATATAGCACCAATTGATTCTCATTGTTTTTGTTTTTTTTTGTGGGAGTTTCAATTTATACTTCAGTCGCAGATAACAAAAATTTAAAATTAAATAAGATTAGGTACTAACTTAAAAACCATTAGAATTAACAAATAATATATTAGATAAAAGTTGCTTGTTTTTGACAAGATAAATACGTGATTAAAATGTTGGTACTTATTTTTGGGGCACGGGTCTTATCAAATGTATTTCAGGATCGATCAAAAGTTTTTCAGAAAATAGTCAGGTTAAATTAACCTGATTATGAATTTTAATTAACATTTTTTGAATTACAAGTAGCTTTTCGAAATAAAATTAATTTTTCCTAAAACTCATCTGAAAAGCTGCTCACCATTTTCCAGGCGTCAATGCGAACTAAATTGATACAAACTTGGTTTCACAATAAACTTTTATTATAAATAACGAAAGTTTTATAAATAAATAAATAATATATTTATAACATATATAACGAAAATATCATATATATGTAAAATATATGTATCGATTTAAAAATAAATATTTAAATAGGCAACTTAATAATAACTTTCATACAACACATAAAATCAGATCATCGCACCGCATGCATAAAATCCATTCATTCGAATTCTCTCACCCAAAATAAATTGTTTATTAACTAAAGTGTTGAAAACCGCTTCCTTTATAGTTATTTTGACCAGTCGATTGAATTCTTGTAAAGTCGTTTGAACTATCTAATTACAAGTAATATTTGAAAATAAATACTATAAATAAAATATCCTTTCTCATATACATGTGTGCAAAATATAAATACTTAATCGTCTATTGTAGCCGTTAAATTTGTTGACAATACTGATGCATGATAGAGTAGCCACATGTATATGAAATCAGAATAAATCGCGAAATATGTTTCTAATTCCATTATTTCTTGAACAATTTCTATAGTTTTAGTTCTACAGGATCACCTGCGTATACGTTTATTTAATTTTAGTTATTTCGGTAATGCCAATGATGGATTTGAAAAAATGGAATGTAGAAATAAATTCGATTTGTAAACAACCTAATATTAATTTCATGTCTTCTTAAACCTCGTTACATTCCAAGTACGCCTGTTGGCAGTTGTCACCGGACCTTCCACGTCTTCCCGCCTCGTACAGGACATCGAAGGACGATGAGGTTGTTCTTTCAAGGATAAAGCTAGCTGCGTAGCTATAAATTAAAAAGATATTAAAGTAACGATTCCTAAATTACGAAGCATATCCACAAAGTGATTTTTTAAAAATCGAAACGGCAGTATGTATTTACTCGATTACACCCCTTATCTAACAACTGACGGGATTCGGAATAGAGGTTCAACACGCCACTACAGCAACAGCTCCCAACATCTTGTCCTTGTCGAAAACAAAAACAACAGGGCACCAGAGTCTCAGTACTCTTACTTTGTGGACATGCCTCGTAGATTTAGACTATTTCGAGCAATGAGTGTTTTAGTAACGCAAATTTGTGGAAACAATTTTTGACTAGATAAACTGGGTATTCTTCCATACAAAAATGTATATAATTTTTTTTTCTATAAATACTTTTTAAATACTATATGATCATAAAGAAATTTAAAAATTCGGTTAATGAATGTCTATACCTTCCAAGATGACAGTAGAGCGAGGTTTGGCCGATGTCAGTTGTACATTCGTTGTTGGCTTGACACATGAACTTCTGCATACATTTGCTGTTATCTGTACTGAGAGACCTCATGTAACCTTTGGCCATGGCGATGCCGGCAACAGTTGCGTCGCTTACGGTGTCCTTCTTTCCTATGTTACGAGCAGCAAGGGATCGGTGGGAGAATGAAGTCTTCAGAGCGTCGAGAAGATTTACTATGATGCTGATGAACTATATAAGAAATAATGTAAGTATTTGATAATGTTATATCATGTTGGTATTCATGTACAGAGAACCCAGAGATATGAGCAAGGAAGCACTTTTTGAATTTCAGAGATATTTTGAAAAAAAGCAAAAGTTGCATTTTCGATTTAACGAATTTTGATACCTGTAGAAACGATAAGTATGGTTAGCTTTTTTGCGAAGAATTTCGATTATATTTCGATTATGAAAAACCATCAGCAGCTGTTTTTCTCGTGGAAGCTATCTTAATTTTACGCAGAATGCCGAAAAAACAATAAATATTATAATATTCTTAACAAACCTTCAAACACCTGAATTTTTTTTAAATAGAAGAATTATCTCAATTAGATAGGTACTTAATATTCAATGAAATAATTTTTATTAGATTAACATTAAATTAGATATACATTAACAAATAAAATAATTAACGATACTTTGTGACCGGTATATGTCTGGTGGTTCTGCTGACGAATGATCTTAGCTGTCTGCCCGATATCATTGGTCAGAAGGACTAACATCTCCTAAAACTTCGAACAATGTCAACAATTATACGGATCTTCTTGCTAGATATTGTGCTGTACACTGCGAAGTAGTGCTGGCAACTGAAATCGGTTTTTTGGATAGTCGGTTAACCGGTTTCGGATAATTCGGATTTTTATGAACCCCGAAAACTGGTTATTCGATTCTTCAAATATCCGATTATTCAAATAACCAATTATTCAAATAACCGATTATTTGATAATCTATTCAAACATCCGAATAATCGGATTCTTTCTTTATAGCCAATAACTACATAGAACCATTTTTATATTTTATGCTGGGACTCAGACACAGACTGATAAAAAAACACCCACACCCACATACACCAAACGACCAAATCCATTTATATAAATAATAAATTGAAGAATCACAGTAACAAGTGCAACTGTTTTAACTGTTTTAACATCTTAACTTTTAGCATTAGATTTAACTTTAAAATTTAAAATATGTGAATATGTGAATAACATCGTATATCTCGTCAGTTTTACAAAGCACTGATTTTCAGATATCCGGTTTTGGCCATTATTCGAATAACTGGTTATTCGAATAATCGGTTTTAGAATATCCGGTTTTAGCAACTATTCGACTAACCGGTTTTATCTGAAATCGGTTTTTACGAAACCTGGTTAACCGGTTTCACTTTTTTCCGGTTTTTGCTAGCACTACTGCGAAGCATTTGTTCGTTAGAATATAAGTTACTAAAACTTTCTTTCGGCCACTGCGATACTGGTCTTGTTAACAGTCTAGTACTTTTTTTTCTCAAAACTGTAAAACAATAAGGTATCGAAAGCGAAGTTTGATAAAATAAATACACAATGAATTTTTTTGCGAAAAATGCTAGAAAAATGTTTGTACAGATTTCAAAAATTATTAAAAATAAGAAACATACAGTAGATGTTCAAAAATGCAACAATATTTATTTCGGAATATCTCGAAGATCAAAAACCTAGAGCTCTTTTTCTATCATTTTTGGTTTCTAAGATCCTAATACGTGCAACACAAATGGAGCCATGGATCAACAAATAATAATATCAATCTTTAGAGGAATAGCGTTGAATAATTATAGATCAGTAATACTTTAACTAGGTACTACTACTAAAATAAATAATTACAAATATTCGAAATGGAAAAGAAAATAAGATACTAAAGATGAAAATTTATAGCACTTCATTTGTATAGTCTTTCCGATCTCAATTGAAGAACCAAGAGGTTGGCAGCAACTCGGCATTGAAATATTTGAAAAACTTGTTCCCATATTTATTTAGCCATAGGTACCCATATACAAGTGTGGTCGACCAGATGATGAATGAACGCGCAGGCAAACGTGACACAAACACAGCCGCATTCGGCAACCTGGCTATAAATTCAGTTGTCAACAAATGGCCTAGCAGTGCAGTGTAGCAATGTGGAATCGTTCATATTACAATTGCGAAAGAGAGAAATAAGAGGGATATTTTGTTTACTAATATTATTGCAACATTGTATTTTGGAAACGTTTTAAACTGGAACAAAACGAAACGTACCATCAATATAACAAAATTGTTTGAGGACATAAAGAATTAAAACCAAATGTACATATAATAGAAATTTTCTACACAGTATGCAGAGTGATTCACAAATGGTGACCAAAAATGAAACCTCGTATCCTTTGGTGAATTTGTAAATCACCCTGTATACAAATTATTATAATTTTTTACCTTTAGCAGAAAACTTTTTTCAGAGACGACTATGAAACTCATTGAATTTTATTGCTAGGCGTTTTTATACATGTTCAATTGACTTCGGAAAGACTATACCATATACAATTGTTTCAAAATATTTAGTGCAGGTTCATTATTCATTTAATTTATGTTGCTAGAGTAATATCTATGTAGGTTTAACGAATAAGATGTTCTCGGAGATACCAAATAAAAACAAAGGTTAAAAAAATATCAGCACACTTAAATAAGTATATATAAAACTAAACAATTCCGGTATTAATTAGATATTAATTAAAGTGAATACAACAATATATTATTAAAATACAAAATTATAATAGGTACAGTGAGAAGGCTGGCGAAGTTTCTTTATAAAATTGTGGGAGACTTTAATGCTTGCATAAAAAGATAACCTTATTTGGCCTTTCTCAGGGACTTGTACATTTCTAAATAACTGTTTATTTCCGCTTTTTTTTCATGTCAAACATATGCGAAGTTTGATGACATTTTAATTGTGATAGGAAAATTGTAGTAAATTTTGTAGATTAATTACTTTACAAAAATTTAGTTTTTATCTGATAGGTAGGTACTTGGTAGGTACTTATGAAGGTAAAGTAAAAAGTTTGAATACAGCAATGAAACTCTTCGAAACACATGCAAATACATAGTACAGAGCTACAGCATATCTATCAATTGACCTAGTTGATATCTCCATTACGGGCAAAACTTTCTTTTAATTGACATTAAAAGTGGAAAATAAAAAGAACATGAGTAAGTTTCTCTAAAGATTTCCATTTTTTTATACAGAAACTACTTTTGACACTAGCATCTGTGTATGCTAAATAGTAACTCTAAAAACTAGCTATTAATAGCTAATGATATTTTTGGGAGTAACTACTCTGCTGACTAGAGCCCCGATCAGCATTGTATTACACCCGCAATATCTAGATATCTGTATACTCAAGATGTTCATTATTGACAATACCTAATAATAGAAAAAAAATCTAAGGTTATTTTTATTTTAGTAAATTCTCGTATTATCAGCGTTAGTACTAAATAAGCCTAAATTAGGGTTATTTACACTTCCTTGACACAAATATTTATCGATATCTGCTACATACCTCACCAGCCTGTTTAGCCAACATGTTTACTTGTTCAGGATTTCTTCCTCCCACAACTGCTCCCAGTACAGCTGCCAGTATACCCTGTGCAATGTAAGCAACTACTACAGGTGTTTTATTGTTATGTACAGGAAATTATGTAAATGTCAATACTAAAAGCAGAAGCTGTGGCATTATATTACAGAAATGTAAAAGAGTAACGTGTTGTAGACAATCAATTTAGGTAAATTATTTTTAGTGATTTTTTTAAATGTACCTGCATGGGGGATCCACCGTTGTCGACTTTGTCAATGCCATCGTTGTTAGCCGCTCCACCTCCTAGGATGGCCGTGAGGATTTTGAGTCCTACGGAGATGAGGTTTGCCCAAGGGGATGTTGCGATTGGGCCGTCATCGAGGCCTTCGGACTTGTTTGGGCCTTGGTTGATGCCACCCGGGTTGAAAATCATTTGCATCACCATCCCTACACAAAAACGTTGTAAGATTGGATACTGTAATAGAAATTTTAAGTGACGATTTGAGTTTACGATGTCAGAGCTTATCTTTGACAAAATAATTTGATTGGAAATTTCATTGGATACTTTTAAATGGAAAATCCCTTTAAAATACCTAAAAGATTCGACCAAGAGAACCCCCCGCCAGTGCTCTCAGTTAACTGGTTCGTTTGTATATCATCCAAGTCGTCAAGTGCCACTTTCTTCAAGGCGTTCGGTTTTTCCGCGAATTTTCGTTCTTCCCTCTGAGGTTGAAGTTGTGGGTTGTGTACGGGGTAGAAGCCTCCCTCTTGCGGCGAGAATTGTTGATTCGGGTACGAGAGGGTGTCCAGTACGCTACTGCTTAACAAAAGGGCGAAGAGCGCCCATCCTACTGTTTGTCTGTACATTCTGAAAATAAAAAAAATATTTTAGTTTGGAAGTAATTTTTAATAATAGAAGGTTAGACCTAGAATTATATCCTACTATTACAGGTGTCCCAGAATACGTTTTTATTTGTAAATTTATAAGACAATATAATTATAGAATTCCCTGTTTATTTCCGAAACTCTGAAAGCCTCTATTTTGAACAGCTATTATTTGTTTATGGTGCACGACGGTAACCATGACCACCATTGTAAACAGTTTACAGACGTGCAGGCGAGTTTCGAGGAGCCTATGTATTCAGAGTTTTGGAAACGAATTTTGCAAATCGAGTTAAATTGACTGCGCAATACAAATTTAACATTTCCTTTCTAATTATGTAGACAACATTGTAAACTAAATCTTAAATGAATTTTTGTACTATGAAAATTTCTAGGGCTTCCCCCGCACCAGCTCCCACTGCCTGCATATTACTAAAATACTAAAATTGCTTAAAATTCTGTAAAATACGCACACAGAATACACAAGGAAGCACGGTGGACGATGTTGAACTGATTATAATCTTGAAATTCATGTCATAAAGGATTACGTGTCCATTTTTAGAATTTGTAATGACTTTTGCGAAGAATAATAACGTGTCTATTAAATTTAACAACTAGAAAAACTCGAATTTTATAGTTCTGACATAGTCCCATTCAAACGGTGTTAGCTTTGTAAGTATATTGATATTTGTTTATGAGTTCATTGTCC
Source organism: Anoplophora glabripennis (assembly GCF_000390285.2). Lineage (NCBI taxonomy): Eukaryota > Metazoa > Arthropoda > Insecta > Coleoptera > Cerambycidae > Anoplophora > Anoplophora glabripennis. Next base: position 651,740 of record NW_019416411.1, read on the forward strand.
CATTTTCATTTAAAATGATTTTTTCACTTCTAGAAGTACTTAAGAAATATATGTTGAGGTAGGATAGCATAGAATGCCATTCAGCTGATGGCACATGAGTACGTTGTTTCAATTGCCAAAATGTTACAATTCTCATCGGTATAACTTTTACTAAATTTGCCACAATGGAAGACAAATAGAAGACAAAAGGATGAAAGAGGAATACTGTAGAAGTATGAAGATTAGAACAGACGAAAATCATAGACGATATGATAGACCATGAAAAAAAGACTAAAGACAAATTACAATGGTAATGAACATTTAAAACAAATGAATGGCTGCAAATTATAAAGTGATAAAGTACTTAAAAAGACGTAGGTATACTAATACTTAATCAGAAATTACAAGCAAATGATTTTATCTTAAAATCGCATTCATATTGTTAAGTTTATTGGAGAAATATATAAAAAAACTAAGTTAGATCATTGAACGATCATATTTTTTTTAGAATGCAGTGGTGTGAGTTGGCTAAAGGTGCCAATAAATCTGGCCAGTTCGCACTGGAAGTGAATTTGTGGGGCAACAGTCTTAGACCTTGTCACACTTTATTCTGTCCCGTTAATCCAACCCGCAGCAGCATTCTGTATAAAATGTTGGTGATGAACTGTTATTAATTTACCGTTCGCCAATCGATTAATAAACATTGCGCCGCGGAGACCATTCCGAGATTTGTTTACTTGAAAATTATCGCAGCGAATTAGGTGACCCAGATTATTTCAAATTAAGCACGACAAGCCGGTATTTTTACTGCGGTGCGACACTTTACCGTTTTGTTCCGTTTATGATCCTGAATACCTGTTCATTTTTAGAGTAAATTGACTGTTCTTTGCATTGCTTATTAAAGTGAATGGGTAAGACATTTCTAACCACAAATATTTGCTTACCTTTCGAATGAAGTAAATAATTATAGCTAGGCGTTTATTACTGTTTTAGTTAATATTTGTAAATGTTTTCAGTCAGTAGGTTGTTGAAAATATTGGTCACAAAATACTCCTTGTGTACTAAATTCAACAATTTATTCTAAATTGCAAGAAACAGCTGGTGCTACTCCATTGTTACTGTAACATGGTGTTGACAACAAATAATGCTAGATAGATTAAATTCCTACGCTTTGCAGAAGAACACCAGTAATTGTTTGTAATACTTGTTGAAGTTACCTAACTGTATTTAACTAGAAGATGGAATGGATACGTTTTAGATACCAGTTGGATGCAACTTAATAAAAAATATATATAAATAAAGGACCTCGCACAAACCTTATGGAAATGGATCCCCGGTGGATCTTGATCACAAATCCCGGAAACCGCTCCCAACCCCCCAAAATCACCCCCAAAAGTCAGGGCTCATTATACCACACCAAAAGAAAGTATATGGCTATATGGTGGGTAGACCCACACATGCAGTATATGGTTTTCGGTGTAATTTTGAGCGCTGGATACGAATACGTCATCATCTTTCTCATCATTTTTGCTCTAGCACGTATCAGACTTCAGCAAATCGCTGAAGACGCTTCAGAAAATTGAAGATAGAACATTGTGGCCTGTGATTTACTTGCGATATGTGGTTTCCGGTGTATTTTTGCACGCTGAGCACGATTCTGAGGTCAATTACCTTAAGCCTTCAACTAATCGATGAAGAAGCTTCAGTAAACTGAAGAAAGAATACCGTGGTTCTTCAGTGGCGTGTACATATCGCATGTGAATTACATAAGACAATGTCCTTTTTTCAGTTTTTGAAGCTTCTTCATTAGTTGAAGACTTAAGGCAACTAAAGCACATTTGCAAAAATAGACCAGAAACCAGGATATCGCATGTGAATCACAGGCCACAATATTCTTTCTTCAGTTTTCTGCAAGAGCAAAAATGATGACGTATTCGTGCCCAGCGCTCAATAATACACCGGAAACCATATATTGCATGTGTTGGTCTGATACTTTTTTTGGTGGTGTGGTATAATAAGCCCCTGACGTTTGGGGATGATTTTGGGAGGTTGGGAGCGGTTTCCGGGTTTTGTGATCAGGATGCTCTGAAGCGTTCATTCCCAAAATTTGAGAGAGATCCACCGAGGATCCATTTCCATAAGGTTTGTGCGGGATCCTTTAGCTCGTAAATTCTATCTAGTCTATTGAAATTTAATGAACTGACAAAAGGTCTAATGTGATTAAGAATAGTGGCCAATTACATAATCAAGTTAAATTATGTCAGCTCAAATTATATTGACGACATGCCGGTTTCATTTTCCTAAAAAATTATGTCATGTTACTTAAATTTTTGTGATTTTTAAAACGCCGATTTTATTTTAATAAAAAATGAAATCGAAATGACTATAGATACGTATACTATTGTTATTATAAATCTGCCGATTGTATACACTCATACTCAAACTGTTAAAAGTGTAACTGTAATAATTTAAATAATGGACTAATTACCCACTTATAACAAAATGTTAAGCTGAAATATTAACTAAGGATGCATTTAACGGAGATTAATTAAATAGAATACTTCTGGTATAACAGGTCGTTCACTGAATAACGTGATTTTATATATGAAAGCATTGTGATTCAAAATGTTATGGATAATGAGCGAAGATTATAGTGGAAAAATCTCTTTATCCCACACTTATGTATAGAACAGTTTTAATTAGTTCCGCGGAGTTAAAATAATTGTAATTTCTAGTGAATAAATTATTTTTATAATTGTGGTAGGTATATACATTAAAGTTCATATTTCAATTATCTAAACAGATACAGTAGGCTAAGAATTAAAATGAAAAAATATAACATGACAGCATTATCTAGATACTTATACAATTGCAGGCAACAAATACATTGATCATAATTAGTAACTAAAAAAATATAAAATCATAAAATCATAATTTAAAGAACTGACTATAACTGAACATTTAAATAATAAAAATTAATTCCAAAACAATTTTTTATGCATAGACATACCTACTGTAGAAAATTTTAATAGATTTCGTAGTTATTTTTTAAAAATAGGAGAATTCAACATTAAAAATGTAGAAAAATATTGTTGACATTTTAATAAGAGAGCTATATGTACAATTTGTTTAGCAAGCACCTTCGATGTCTTTTTAATAAAATATCAGACTTCCCAGAAAATATACACTACATATACAGATATATTTCGCTCTTTTTTACAATACGCAGTATTTTTGCATTAAACTCATGTAAAATGTAGAACTTCGATTTCTGTAATGTTTTGTTTTATTCAAATGGACAAGTACTTTAAACTTATAAGTACCATCAGTTGGATGACCAGGACATGTTCACTTTCACTTAGAAATCCCAGATTTCATTCTGACAGTACGTTTTTTTTTTCAATGAAAATGTGACTCATATTAAAAACATCTCTAGATGTAAATAAATTGTCATAGTTTCCATTTTGTATGCATTATTTATGGATGTAAAGGAGTCAGTAACCCTAAAATGAGAATGCGACATTTTATTTTATAAAAGGATATTCCGATGAAGATCACATAGTTCCAAAAGAGTTTTAATAAAGCATTAATTTAAACTGACTTAAATTCGTATTAAAAATTAATAGAAGATTTTCCTTTATTCTACGTTGACGTTTCTATTTTAATAAAGTCATCATCAAGATATGAAAAATTTGTCTCTTTGGTGAAATAATAAGTATGTAATTACAATACAAATAATGTTAAATTAGTTATCAGTAATTACAGAACAATTACAAAGAGGGCACAAACTATCAAATAATATGAATTGCTCAAGTCTAGAATATCCTCAAGGTTTATTTTTAAAACACCGAATTGACTATAATGTTAAACAAACGAAAAGATTTTTATTTGAAAAGAAAATAATCTACTGTTCGTTTTAAGATCTTATAAAAAACTTTTTATTTATTTCTTTTATGCACTTATCTTTCTAATTATTGAATGAAATTTATGTAGCTACGTTCACTAACGGAAGTGGTTATTAATTACGATAAGATTAGAATCACCGAAAAGGAAATTATTAATTCATATCCTACTAAAAATTTAGGTATAATTTTCTTCACATATCTAAATTGCTGAAGTAATTATGGAAAAATAGTTCAATAAAAAATATTTTGTTTGCCATTATTAAAAAGATAGATACCTAGTGATAAAATACATGCATATACCTAAATGAAATAATATTGATTAAAATAGTATGTATTTCAGTAAGTTTCCTATTAAATAAAAATTGAAATACCAAATAGGTAATTGAAATCTTGACCTGCCTTTATATAAATGATAAAAATGATTATGTTAACAGAGAAGCTTCAGTTATTATGAAGTTAATAATTTGCCACACTAAAAAAAGAAAGGCAGTTTCCAGAAATATTAGTTTACAAATAAATATGTAACCTACCTATTGAGAGCCACTAACTTTCAGTGTTTAGCAACTTGATATGTTAAATTGACTTCATTAGTGATTACTAAAGATATTTATAAACAAATTTTCAGAATTATAAAATCGTAAAGTTAAATATTTCTTTTATAAATTATATGAGAATATTTTAAACCATTTACCTATAGGCATTTATAACAGAAAAACAGTTTTCGACGAAGAGAGATCTCTATCACTAAAGACAACACATCCGTGAATCTACTTTTCTTTAAAATAGTAATTGTTTGCGAAACATTAATTTTAAATTCTTGTGCACAATGTACAATAAAAATTGCATAAGGGTGACATTTTTTGACAATACATAATTTATGTCATTGTAAAAAATCACGTAGTGTATCTAATCTTTGCGAAGATTCACTCATGTTCTAGAAATTATTTTAGCATTGTTATTCAGTAGAAAGCATACAAAGTAGGGCGCCATGCTTCCGATTAGACGTAATGAAGTAAAATTATAAGTTCGTTAATCAATGACATTTAGAAGACTTTAATATTAAATTAAGTCAAGCAAATTCAAATTAGCTTAATTTGTTGAAATAATTATACTTTAGTTGTCATAAAATCATATTTCTTTTTAAATGGTAGATATACCTTATTAATTGACTATATCGTCATTAAAAGAAGGAAGTAAAGTAACAACGCATCACAACAATATGCCAATATTAAGTGCATCTAGACAAATAAGAAGAATTCTTTTTAGAATTCAAATACAATTTCAAATATCTTATTCCCACTCACTATATTGATGAATATCACCATGAGTATTACTATATCGTATATTGGTGAATATCAACAACAATTCACGCTTCCATGTCATGATTTTTACTAAATATTTTATTACATTAATCAAGACTAAAAGGTCTTTAGGAATATACCAAATATCGACTAAAATTTTAGGTTGAAAATGTTTAAAAACTATATGTATTTATTTTATTAACATGTTTATTTTATGTTTAAAAAACCATTGCAGTTTTAAAGGGGAATTCTCTAACAACTTTTTGCACAAACTAATTGATGTCCTTGTTTCTCTCAAAAACATCAAATAACATCAATAAGCACATTCCATTGTCTCATAACTTCCAATAATTTACAATTTTCTTCATATCCTTGTATTATACTGACCTACTAGCGAGGCATATGACCTAGTTCAAGGATTTTGACATTCTTATCTTCATACTCGCGAAGAATGGTCCGAAATTTTCATGCCACAAGTGTGCCACTTATTTCCTCGTATTGAAACAGGATTTAAAGAAATAAATGTGACATTCCTAAGAAATAATCTTCCAATATATTAAATACATGTTCACACCTAGTGACACATTTACAACTTTCTTTCTAATTTTTTAAATTTTGGAATGTTTTGACTTTTTTTTATCCCAAGTTGATTGAGTGTGGTACCGGACACTTCTTTAAATTTAAGAGCAACTCACCTAAAACCGCCTAAAAAAACACAAACACACAGAACAACAAGTAAGCATGTACTGAAGAAGTAACAACCGCTAATGCTTCTTCCGATGCCTTGAACTTGGTATATATATACGATGACCCACTTACCTGTGGCAATGGCACTATGTTAGCTACAGCAGTACTCAAACTGGATGGATCGCTATAGAAAAGTCACTTTTTTCTTCAACCTCGTTAAGAGAATAACCACAGGGTGTAATCTACCACCTGGGAAACTACTATGACTTTGGAGAGGTCTATGACGCAGTCAAAAATACTTAAAAATTATATTTAAAAGTCATAAGAAACTTGAAAGTATATTAATGATCCGACTTTCATCTGATTAATGTTTCATCATCATCGGTAATTATTGTATTAAAAATGTTTAGTAAGTTTTTTACTATTTTTCTGTCACACTACCACATGAGGAACGAAATTATTTATTTGGATTTATATTATGTCAAAGACTTACATACTTTATTGTTACAGACAGTCTACAAATCTCGATATGCATTCCATCACATTTTGCCATTTTTCTCGAAAACATTGCGTTTTTTAAGTACCTATCAGGAGACAAAATGTTTCTAAATTCAATGGCTTTCTAGCGGACTAATAATTTTTAAGAAATTTTAATATGCAAGCAATTTTTTTTGGCTCCAAAGACAGGGGCGCCCACGAAAAATTGTCTTAAGAGAATTCCTCGCCAAAAAGCGTAGCACTATCAGATTCCACATGTCATAAAACTCCTGTGTACCAAATTTAGTGATTCTCGTACAACAGGGTTCTAAGAAATAAAAAAAGACTATTCTTAGGGGCGGATTTTAGGGGGCTGTAACTCCGAAAGAGGCAAAAATAAAAAAAATACTCCCTAAATTTGTCGTCTGTGACCAAATTTTGTTGCATTAATTTCGGGACTCCCTGTACAGAGGGATTCAAAAATTATGACCAAAAATGAAAACTCGTATTATTTGGTCAATTTTAAGGATAGTCTTTCCTATAAAGTTTTTATCTAGCCTTCGTTAAAAGATACAGGGTGTTAAACTTCAAAAAATATTTTTAATTTTTTTAATTAATTTAAAAACTAGTAAGTGAAATAATTTGAAATTAAGCGCATGTATTTATGTAAACATTGTCCAAAATCTGAGGACTTTTCCTACAATTTACAAGCTTCAGTGGCGGAGATACAGGGTATCGGTGGCATATTTATTTTTCTAAATAAAATAGTACGCTACTGCTTTACCATAACAAGCTTGATATTTTCAGATTCGCCTTTCAATTTTCTACAAATTACTACTCTCTTATGTATTTCGAAAAAAGCCTGATTTTCGAGTTTCTTCACTGTATACCAGTCGTTTAACAGCACTCAAAAAGAAATCCAGTGGGTTGAGGTCCGGTGTGTTTAGTTCGTTTTTTAAGTTTTACTCGAAAATCAGACATTTTTGAAAAACATAAACAGTAGTAATTTGTTGAAAATTGGAAGACGAATCCGAAAATATCATGGTTGTTACCATAAAGCATTGGCGTACTATTTTATTTAGAAAAATATGCCACCGATACCATTAATCTCCGCCACTAAAGCATCTAAATTTTAGAAAAAGGCTTCAGATTTTGGACAATGTTTACATAAATACGTGCGCCCAATTTTAAATAACTTCACTTACTAGTTTTTAAATTACTTAAACAAATAAAAAATATTTTTTGAAGTTTAACGCCCTGTATCTTTTTAACGAAGCGTCCTAGGTAAAAACTTTATAGGAAAGACATCCCTTAAAATTCACCAAAAAATACGAGGTTTTATTTTTGGTCACCATTTGTGAAACACCCTGTATGGAGCTGCAGCAAGGAGTGAACATTAAGATCTTGAGCGATAACGTTAATGAAAAGAGTATAAAAGCAATGGACCAAGCACAGAACCTTGTGGAACACCGGATGTTTTATTAAATAACTCAGATTTGCCCTCTCCTACCCCTCCCAGGAACCTCACGTAGGAGGGGTTCCTTCTTAACCTTATTTTACAGCCGCGATTCTTCACCTGCTGCTTCTGATTAGGTGACCCCGACGGAAATCCCTCTGTCGGAAGGTCCTAGAAGAGGACCCAGCTTACTAATTCAACGAGGAGTCCCCTTGGCAAGAGCTTTCCTGTGTATTAGTTAGTTGGGTTAGTGCGTCAGCCTTCACAATAATAGTTACAGATTGGCGCTATTTACATGAGGTAGGTAACTATGTTGAGAACACATTAGATCTATCCAAATATAGAAGAGAATGCATCGAAAGAAAAATCTAAAACCATACTGTAATTTTCATTTTTCTTAAATTAGGAATACCTATCCAGCTTATATCAAAGGATTTTTATAATTTATTAACTAAAGTTGTTGTTCATGGCAATTTGATATCAATTGCAAGAATCACTTTACAATGTGTCCATTCACCCAGTGAATATTAATTTGCAATTACATAATCTGTTTATTTATGTATCTATCTGAAGAAACCTGAAGAAAATTCTGGCTGAAGGTACAAGCATAATCAGTGCAGTGCAATGTGATTTTTTTAACGCAAACTGATAGAAAATAAATAATAATTATTAACATATTATACCTATATCAAAACTACCAAACTACCCGCCTAATCTTTAAACTGCTGTAAAAGTAAACTGTAGTAGAAGTGGGTGAAGCGACCAATCAATCTAAATGTCACATACGAGCGAGAGATGGCGACATTGAAAAATAACTGGTATTAAATACAAACAGTTTTATCATTAATGTTAATTGAGAAATTATAATGAGAATACAAAATTCGTCATTATCAAATCAAATATTATGTAAAAGTGCTTAAAAATAAATTACAAATATTTACGTACAAATACGATACTCATCTCCCTCTGTCAGGCAAGTCCTGAACTACAGACGGTACCTAGCATGTTGACTAAACTACACGTATTTTTTTAGTATAAACATTATAACTAAAACGTAGTGCAAAAATATTGTTCTTTAAGAATTCACGTTCTGTTTCTTATTTGTTATAAGTCTTAATAATACTGCGATATCAAATTATAGCATATTTAATAAATGAAACAAATTATTTTGAAAATTACAATATATATTCGCACTAAAACATGTCCTTGTAGATTTCTACATACGTATTTTTAATATAAAATCGTAGGTTTTGTGAAGTGAGAGCTATTTAGTTTCATGGAAAAGAAAAAAATAACATTCTGATTAATACATCAGCTTTAATTTAGGCGGTAAGTAGATATATTTACATAAAATATGGTATGTAGAAAATGTAATTGTCTTTGAAATATCTAAAACGGTAATAATAGTAATTATGAAATATTTTTGTTAACCTAAGATTGACATAATGATTTTATTATAGTTCGCATTCTTAAGAGAGAAGTGTGGTGTAATTATTTTTTTGTTGTTAAAACATTTTTAAAGACAAAAACACAACTAAAAACTCTGAAATTTGTATTGTTTTGATTTAATAGCAAATATTACATCACAGGAAATCAATGACCTTAAAAGATTCTAAAATGTTTCTTAAACCAAATAGTTCACAATTATATAAAAAAAATTTCTAAATACTCATGATGAATTGAATACTTCTGTATACTTTCAAATAACTTGATTTTATATCAGATTTAAACATTTAAATATCTCACACAATGATATGTAATAAACATTTTATTCGTGTGTAAATATTTATATTTTGCTACTTATTTTACAACATATTTATCAGTTCACGTTGCTAGAACTAACAACAATGATTTTATATAATTCAGATTGTTAATATCATTTTTACAATTGTAGCTAATTCGGTGCTTTTTATAATACAAATTGAAACGTGTATCAACAATTTTCTATTGTAGTAGACTTGGAGATTATAAATGTTGTATTCTCTATGTCTTAAAATATCTGCCTTTATTTGAAATTAATTTCTGATTTAGTAAAATAAAACGATTAACATTGGAATGTGACTATTAACAAAATAGAAGTATTCCATTCAATATACTTCAAATAAGTTTCGTTAATGTAACCTGTGGGATATATTAAGGAAGTATAGTTTTGTAATAGATTTTACTTAAAGCAATAGGATCAGCAATAATTAACACCATCAGTTTGACCATTTGGGAGAATCGAGCTTATAAAATAGTAAGATTGTTCTAATTGATGCACTCATAAATCACAATATTTTTGTTAAATTGAAAATATAATACTTACTGTATGTAAGACAGTAATATGTTAAAAGTAAAATAACTAATCCAATTTAAATAACACTAATTTGGCATAAAAGTTAGGTTATGCTATAACATCAGTGAAAGAAAAATAACATGATGCTTTGATAACTAAAATATTAAAATAAATATTGTTCTCAGATTGTTTCAATGGGGTGGTGCTTTTTGTATTAAATAAGCAGTGATTTAAATCAGGTAAGCTTATCTACAATGAAATTTAATTAGCTACGAGTTAAAGGAAATTGCGGTTACTATCTGATGTTGAAAATTTTAAATTATGTATCATTTTTAAAACAAAAGGAAATTTAAATAAGCATTGATTAGTCTGAAAATTTTAAATGTAAATTTGTATCAACTGCTAAATTCTTATTATAATGTGGTAAATTTTATATACTTTGAAAATATGTATTTAGGCCAAAATATGAATGAAACAAATGTTGGTCCCATTACGCCTCTTATGATCAATAAAAATCATATAGTAAAAGAAGGATGGCTCTACAAAAGAGGAGAACACATAAAAAATTGGAGACCTAGGTAAGTCTTTGCTTTAACATTTTTTTTACCACGTAACAACATTCAATTTTTAGATATTTTGTACTACTCGATAATGGTGCCCTAATAGGATTTAAAAACAAACCCGATGATTATTCAAATGTGGAGCCTTTAAACAATTTTACCGTTAAAGCCTGCCAAATTATGTCCACAGACAGACCTAAGCCTTATACTTTCATTATAAGAGGCCTCCAGTGGACCACTGTTATCGAAAGAATGTTTCATGTTGAACTAGAACAAGAAAGGTAAGTTTTTTTTTACTTTTATAGCAGTTAAATCTGCTGATGGAATTTTTTTTGTTATAATTTTGTTTTTTTGATATAAAGTATGTTTCAGAATGATTAACCGCTTAAAATTTTTAAACACATTTAAAATAGTGTATTTATATGCACACTATATGTATTTTAACTTGACATCTATATGTAGGACCAATTTTAACTGTTTATTAGATATTGTGGGTGTAATTCGATGCTAGTCAGGGGTGTATAACTCATGGAGTAGTTGTTTTCCACAACAATATCATTAGTTAAAAAATGACAAAAGCAAATATAAAAATACAGGTTTGTAAGCAATGAAAATTTAGTGAATTTCTAATTTAGCCAAACTTACCTTAGTCCAAAAGGTGATATTAAGAAAGACAAAAGTGTTCTTATATCATAGTCTGGATCGTACTGTACTAAATCAGTAGGTATCAGTTTGAAGTCAATAGAATACTAAAATATTTAAATTACTTTAAAAATGCTTAAATTTAACTTCATTTCAATAGTATATCTTTTTTTATTCCAGATTATGTATTTGTATATTAATTTCTTAGCAGAAATAATGACAGTCGGATAATTTTATTTTATCGGTGACTTTACCTCTTTCCTTTTTATTCTAGAGAAGAGTGGGTGGCAGCTATTAAAATGGTATCAGAGAAATTGAGTGAGTGTGAAGATGTGGAAATGAATCCCGCGAATCAAGAAACAGGAACGATGGAAGATTTATGTGAAAAATTCTCATTACAGGGGACGTCTATATCTAAGTCCACTGGTAAAAGAAAAGTGACTTTGGAAAGTTTTGAATTTATCAAAGTGTTGGGTAAAGGAACCTTCGGAAAAGTGATTCTGTGTAGAGAAAAAGCTACAGGCAGATTGTTTGCAATAAAGATTCTGAAAAAGGAAGTTATCATCCAGAAAGATGAAGTTGCTCACACACAAACAGAAAACCGCGTTTTAAGAAGTACTCATCATCCATTCTTAACGGTAAATTTATTTTAATTTAAAGAATTTAAAGGTGTCGTTTTACGGAGCTTTACAGTTATTAAATTAGTTAAAAATTGTACATATTTTTTGTAACGTAATTAATTTTTAAATTTTCATATATTAAAATAATCAATTTTTCTCCTAAACAAACAAAAACTATTTGAAAAAAACTAATTTTTATTTTGAAATGATAAAAATGCTTGAAAATATCTGAAAATATTTACAAATGTATGTGCTACCCGCTTCCAGGTCTTAGGATCGAAAATCTCTAATTCGATTTTTTATTTTGTAAATTCCTTTCGAAATTTTTTCATTTTAAAATTCGGATCTCATATTTTCTTACAAAATTTGACCATCGGCCACCACTGTTATAAATTTTGTGTTTGTGTTCCAGTCATTGAAATATTCCTTCCAAACCAATGACAGGCTATGTTTCGTGATGGAATACGTGAATGGCGGGGAACTATTCTTTCACCTGTCTCGAGAACGGGTCTTCTCGGAAGACAGAACTAGGTTTTATGGTGCCGAAATTATATCCGCTCTTGCCTACCTTCATTCACAGGGAATTATTTATAGAGATCTAAAATTAGAGAACCTGTTACTGGACAGGGATGGGCACATAAAAATTGCCGATTTCGGTCTGTGTAAGGAGGATATTACTTACGGCCGTACTACGAAAACATTCTGCGGAACCCCAGAATATCTGGCACCTGAGGTGCTGGACGATAATGATTACGGACGTGCTGTCGATTGGTGGGGTACTGGGGTCGTCATGTATGAAATGGTAAGATTCTTTCTTTATTCATGTCGTCAAAAGTGGACTTCAATTTTGAAGATGATTTTTTCGCAAACGGCTAATCTGATTTTGAGTTTTTAATTTTGAAGTACACATTTGAGAAAAATATGAGTGAACATTTTGAAAACTGAACTTTCAATAAAAATTTCTTATTAGCCTTGTATTGAGGAATAATAGTAATAATTAAAAAAAGCGTCAAAATCAGATTACGCATTTGAGAGAATATCAACTTTGAAATCGGGACTGTTTTTAATGGTGTTAATTTTTTATGCAGTGTACATAAAAAAAATTGTATTTACTATTTTTTTTTAATGTACAGATGTGTGGAAGACTACCTTTTTACAATAGAGATCACGATGTACTCTTCACGTTGATTTTAATGGAAGAAGTAAAATTTCCTAGAAATTTAAGCTCAGAAGCTAAAGATTTGTTGGCGGGTTTATTAATCAAAGATCCCACGAAAAGATTGGGTGGCGGCCCTGAAGACGCAAAGCAGATCATGGCACATCCATTCTTCAGCAGTATCAACTGGAGAGATTTAGAACAGAAAAAGGTTAATAGATACTTCATTAGTAATTTTGAGACATTTTTTTTTCTGCCTACAATAGGGTCGTTTCTAATTTTTTATGTGGATACATCGATAAAGTATAACTACTAATTTTTTTTAAGTATTTTCTTCGCGCACACATGACACGAACAAGAAAAACCATGAAAGACCCGATGATGTATATACTATCTGATGTAATTGTTTCAAAATTACGAAATATTTAAAAAAAATTGGTCTATTTTAGTAAAAAACATTCGTACATTTATTTATTTACTGCAACACTAATTATTTCTTTAGATTCCCCCTCCGTTTAAACCCCAAGTCACGAGCGACATAGACACGCGATATTTTGATTCTGAATTTACTGGGGAAAGTGTAGAATTGACACCTCCGGACAATACGAGGCCGTTAGGATCCATTCAAGAGGAGCCTTACTTCCCGCAGTTCAGTTTTCAGGATCTATCTTCGACTCTTGGAAATTCGGCATATATCGGTGGAAGCATGACGAGTGTCGCTCCTATGCAATGAGGTCTTACTAACTAGGTGAGTAAAATTAAAAAGAAATTATTTTAAAAATACAAGTACAAGCATGTCAGGGAATATAATTATGCAATTGGCTATTTGTATATTAATAGTTGTGACATCACAAAAATATTTTTTACATTTTTCTACATTGAAAATAGACAAAAAACTATTGAAAAAAATATGTATTTGATCTATCTAATAGACTTCTAAAATTTTAATCTGTTACATACACAACGTGACAACAGCGCTTAACTTAACGCTACACAGCTGGTGCATACCACGTCTACACGAGACAGACTTGTCCTATGGAACAAATGTAAACAATTATTATTGTGAAACATTTAGTAAATTTCAAGACAATTGTTTTCCAGTTTTTAAATAAATAAAATAAAATGTATCTATTTTGTAGTACGAAGATAGTGTTGTGCTTAAATTTTATCTCGAATTTTCGTAATTATGAATCTCTTAAAACAGAAGTGAAAGATTCACGTCGTCCAAATAATCATACGTATTAAAAATAATTTAGGTACTTACCAAAAAGCAAAATTCAGTAATGTTTAAACACACAAATACAAAACAAACTACAACATATGTTCAGAATGTTCCACCATTTTCGATGCACTCACGACACCTTCGAATCCAATTTTCGCGCACTCGCAGGAAACTACTTCAAGATAAGGAAATAGTGGTACGCAAAAATCATTCAGACACGGTCCAATTCCAGATACCAACTGAATTGTGTATTGCTTGACAGCTTAGTACCTCGTGTTATCCGCCGCGCCGTTGTCACATTGCTCGATATGAATTTTATTGAATTTTAAATTTATTACGCTAGTTATTTTTTAGAATTGAACATAAATAAGTTCGAGAAAGTGATAAACATTGTATTTTATGGTATTCTATGCACGCAGTTGGAGATTTTGATAATTTTTTTCTCGGAAATGGTTGAGTTTAGGACCCTTGTATAAGGTTTTTTTTGTTTATTTTAATGTATTCTGTCGTCTGTTAAAATTAAGGCAGTCAAACTTCTAACACCCTGTATTTAACCATTTTACTTTTATTTTCAGGATTGCTGGTACTTACATAATTAAAAAAAATGGAGAAAGAAGGGGTGTGTTTGTTATCATTTTTGTGATAATCTATCTTTTATACATAATGTAAATAGTAGGAATTTTCAGTTTTAGCGAATGTTTTATTGAACATTGTATATATTGTGGAACGAATAAATGCCAATATTAATGAATTATATTTCTATTGTAACTGGTATTTATCTGTATATTTCATTTTGGCCTGTTACAAGTTGTCAATTTAAGATTTGTATTTTATGTTGATCTGAAAAATTTAATTCCTTTATGTTTTAATTATGAAATCCATTGAGAAAAATAGAAAGAATAAAATAACAAAGGTGAAAAATTTAGTATTAAAATTATAATAAACATTTAAAAAAACATTTGAGAAATGCAAGGTGTTCCAATATTCCACCAACAAAATTCTACAGTCCACTAAAAATAAGAAAAAGAGGTCCACAAATGCTTAATTTTTAAGGTAAAGTGTGATAATTATATTATTTTTAAGGTAATCTATAATTTTATGTACAGTTGTGGACAATAAAAAGTTTTCAAATCAAGCGGTCACCCCTTTAAGTGTTACAATTTGGTAAACTATTTTTGTCCATAATTAAATTCAATATTTTGATCGGAATAATTTACAAAATTCCTGTTCAAAATAATACAAGAAGGACCTTTTTTAAGCATGATCCTTCTAATCCCTCAAAATTTTTTTCATGTTGAATTTTCTTGCATTATATTCAGTCAAAATGTCTTACACGTAAAACTTAACATTGTTTCAAGTTGGTGACTGGGAAACAAACTAAAATTGATAAAAGTAACTAAAAATAAATAATAAAACTTTGTGACCGTATATCTTAAAAAAGATCTATATTCATATGAACTTTTTCTTATTTTTGGTCATAATTATCTGTGTCAGTGGAATATTTTATATCTTGTACATATATTCATTAAGAAGAATTGTAATGTAAGAGGATAATTTCTTAACTTTTTACTTAAACTGGTAGAAGTAAAGAAATTTTAAAGGTACGAAATTCATGAGAAAAATACCAGTTGTAATTGTTCATCATTTTTGAAAATACTAAACACTAATAATGCATCAAATTTTCATTTATAATTAAAAAAGAAAACGATTATATATATTTGTAATGAGACATAATGTGTTTTAATTAATGTATAGTGTGACTTTCATTCATGAAATTTTTCCTCTTATTGCAGTGATACAACTGTTGCAACAGTAATTATAATTATTATTTAATTCCAAGTTTTTTGTTTTATTTATGTATCCACAAACATTGAAACCCAATTGAAATATTTATAGAGGTCCTTGAGTAAAACTATAATTTTTTTTGTGCTATACATCTCCAAATACAAAAGTTAATAATCGTAGCAAAATTCACAACTTATAAATTTGGATTTTAAGTTGAAATAAGTCGAGTAATAATATTTACGAAATTCGAGAAATTCAGGGTGTTTTTTAAATTGATGTTTCTTTTCTTTATAACATTTTCGCCTAGGGTTGAAAATAAAGGTACTTTATTCTTGGAGCGATTTGCAGTTTTCGCCTGCCCCTCGTATATAACAAATGTTTTATGACGTTCGATGGGCGCTATTTTGATTAGACGACATGCAGAGACAACTGACAATAGAAAGAATTTATTAAATTTATAAATAAAGTTTTTTCCCATATGGTGCAAACTTTTTGGATAGCACTGTATAAACCAAACAGAAAATGTAATCTGAAGCAAAAAGTTGAGTTATTTAAAAAAAGTGTAGCATTTTATCATTCTTTTTGTCAAAAAATAGTTGACCACCGACTGTCTGTTATCTGCACCAATTCGTTTATCAACAAGGGTCATAGGTTATACACTACGTAACAATTTAGGGGTTCTAATAATAGGTTGATTATTGTCGACATGGTATATGGACACCTAATCTATTGATTAACACATGCCTGGTGATTAGTGTGGAAATGAATTATTCAATAATTTTAATGCAATAATAAATGCAACAAGTTCCAGTTTTTTACTGTTGGTTCATAGAATGGAGCATGTGTTATGTTGTTTAAGGACACAATCAATATATCTGACTTCAGTCTGTGGTAAATAGTGCCCCAGGATAGATAATCCTGTTGCTATGGACATCGACGTCGAAAAATTAATCAGCGAGGTTTTATTCGATACCTCTTACACAGAATATGACAAAAATATTAAAAATGCATATGAAGTATAAGTTGGATTAATGTTGTACATTGGCTGATTTTCAATAAAATATCAGTCATACGTTCCTGGTGACCTAAAATATTAAAAAAAAAGTCGACTGCCGACTGTGTTGTGTACGCTCTTACTTATTTTCAGCCTCTAGTATAGTCTTTCCGAAGTCAGTTGAACATGTAAAAAACGCCTAGTAATAAAATTTACTCGTAGGCGTCCCTAAAAAAGTGTTCTGCCAACAATAAAGGCAAAAAATTATAATTTGTATATAATGTGAGAAAATTTGTATGTTTATTTGGCCAACAACATACTTTAATTATTTATGTCCTCAAACAATTTTATTATATTGATGGTAAATTTCGTTTTCTTCCGTTTCAAAAGGTCTTCAAAATGCCATGTTGTAATAATATTATTTCTCCCTTTTGCAATTGTAATATCAATGATTAATAGAAGATACCTATAATAAACTAAAATTATCTGAATCACACCAAATTCCGCATTGCTGCACTGCACTGCTGGGCAATTTGTCAACAGCCGAGATTTACTGCCCAGTGGCCCAATGCAGCTGTGTTTGTATTTCGTTTGCCCACACTTGCATTCTTCAAGTCTTGCACTCTTCAATACATTTCTACCACTTCCACGTTTAGTTCGACCAAACCTGTATATGGGTATGGTTAAATAAATATGGGAACAAGTTCAATGTTGAGTTGCTGTATCAGCAATCAAACCTGGTACATACTGTTAATATCTTGGTTCTTCAATTGATATCGTAAAGACTATACTTATTTTTATTAGGCATTTGTAAAATTTTCCTTTTTGAAAAATTTGTTGCTTAGACATTTCTATCCCCCCGTTTAAGTAAACTGTCTTTCAAACACTTGCTTATTTACTTGTATAAATATACAGGGTGTTAGACTTATTTTTATTTGTAAGCCACTTTGCAGAGTGAAATGCATAGAATGGTAACAGATACCAAAAAATTATGCTCCAACAGACCTTAAATTAATTTTTCCAAATATCTGAAAAATTATGTGGTTATATACGTTATTCATCAAATTAATATAAACAATTTCAAATTGAAAGTTTAATAATCCTAAAGAAACAATATGGTTATTTTTAATGCATTACAATATTCTTATTTTGTATAAACATATACAAATGTAAATGAAAACAAAAAAAAAATATTCAAAAAGATTGGGCAGCCATGTCATCGGCACAAATTCCTAAAAGGGCCAAGTCATCATCGGGAGGTAATGGGGGTGGCTGCAAAGGCATGGTATGAGAATGCGGTACGGAACTCTCATTTTGTGGGTATTCGTAGTTATGCGAATACATCATACTGTTATTATAGTCCGTGTAATAGTGACCCATCATGCTGGGATTCATCCCATTTCCGGTTTCAGCATACAGCATTTCGTCATCGCTTAAGTTCACAGCTTCCGCTTTACTGTGTTCCACTTCCTTTTTGGCGATTTTAGGCGGGGGAGGTGCTTTAGGTAGGCTTTCTTTGCTTATTTTAGGAGGTTCTGGTACCATTACAACAGGCTCTGATACGGTCGGAGGTGGCGGGATAGTCAGAGGAGGAATGCTAGATAATTTGGGAAAGCAAACCACGTCCGGCTTTGGGATGAAAGCTCTTGCGAGATTCCCTGGTTGGAATCTGGTACGCCTTGGCACCTCATAACTCTCCTTCTGTATTTCTTTTTTCTCCTCCTTTTCTTCCATCTTTTTGTTTTTAAATAACGGCATCCTTCCTATAAACGGAAGCTTTTTATAACTTGGAGGACCCGGTGGTTTCTTCTTGTTTGTGCTGTCTTCGGATCTTCTTTCTGGTGGCGATCTAGTTCTACTCTTTGAGCGTTCGCGAGGCCTTTCTGACCTACTTTCATGTTCGTGAGACCTCTCCGATCTATTTTCACGTTCATAGGATCTTTCGGTTCGGTTTTCACGTTCGTGCGATCTCTCCAACCTACTTTCATGTTCATGAGATCTTTCGTTTCTATATCTGAAAAATTATAATTATTAGAATTATAACAGTAAATATAATAAATAAAAAGTGTAGTAGAACTTTAAATTGTATGAGAAAGTTAATGAATACATAGAAACTTTACCTCTCACGTTTATATTTCTCGTGATGTGGACTCTCCTCTTCATCGCTTCTCGAAGGTGTGCGCCTTTTCCTATAATTTGTTTTAAATCTAACTTGATTCCTATCTTTATTCCTGATACGTTCAAGTTCCTCCTGTTCCTTCCTTTTCCTTTCCCTCTCTGTTTCTTCCTCGGCCTCTCTTGCTGCCCTTTCTTGCCTTTCCAATATTTCTTTCTCTTCCCTTTCTTTCTCTCTCTTTTTCTTCTCTAACTCGATTTGTTTAGCTTTTTCCAACTCTTGTTTCTGTTTCATTCGATCCTTCAAATCTTCTAAAAGGCGTTTGTCTTTTTCTTGGGGTTGAGACACTGTCATCCACTGATTAATGAGTGGGTCCTCGAGCTCTTTAATTTTCTCCTTTTCTTTTTTCTCCTCCTTCTTCTTGTGCTCTTCCACTAGTCGCTCCAATACGTTCCATTTACTCGACAAATCTTCATCCATTATCGACTGTACCTGTTTCATGTTACGCATGGCTACCCTTATGCTCCTAGATCTGTCGGCTTTCTCATCGTCGTCGGAACTACTGTCAGATGAACTGGAACTACTGCTGGAGTCTGTTACTTGTTTCTTACGCTTCTTGGAGCGTTTCTTTTTTTTCTTTTCTTTAATTGCAAATAAGTCGCTGAGACGTTTCTCCTTATGCTTCTTCTTTTTCTTATTGCTATCCGAGTCCGATGAGTCTTGAACGCCGTTCCTAGCCATCGCTCTTTCTCTGTCTTTTAGCCACTCCATTTCCCAGTGTGGATTTTGCACAACAAAATTCTGAAATACAGAACGAACCAGTATTGACATCAAAATGAAAAGCGAATTGATTTAAAAAATATAACAAAACTGTCGGGTTTCCGTAGGGTGTGGCGTAAATTAATTATTAGTGCCCCTACAAATTGTTACCAGACAATTTTGCATATCGGATATACGCAACTTTACACAAAAATGCAAATGTCACTTACCTCGTAATTCTGATAGTGTGTTTTAGATTTTAAATGGTGCGACGCACAGTGTAAATCCCCAATCCATACATCGCACAATTTACAGTACCAAGATGGGGCAGATATAAAAAACTGCAAACCTATAAATGGAGATTACATAATAAAAATATGTGAAATTTCAGAGACGGATGACATTTTTTTTTATCTTTAATTGGAGTAGCTAAGTTTGTTAAAATTCTGATACATAAAATTACTACTATTTATCAATTTATCTATTTACAATTATTATGAAACAATACAATCACGCTAATATGACCAGTGTATGCCGCAAACTTACCTTTAATAGGAATTCTTTTCTTTGGCGCATTTTCATCCGATGGTAAAATGGGCTCAAGTGGCAATTTGTGCCATGGTGTATTGTCCACATCGTTCTCCTTAGCCATTGTCCGGTGTTTCTTGTCTTGAAGGTGCAAAAGGAAATCCTTTGCCGTTTCCGGAAATTCGTCGCATAACCAACACCAGTGTAAGCCTGTATCGTAATGTACATAGCAATATTTTTCTATTGCCGACTTATTTGACTCGGGAGATTGACATTTTGTTTTGTCCTCCGCATCTTGAAAGTTTGATTGGGTCGCTGGTGAATTAGGAATATTGTGGCTTCCTAGAGACGCTTCTAGGTCAGACAGGGTACATCCATCTTTTATAATACTGGACAACATCTCTATCACATTGTGGATAGCTTTCATTTTACCCTGAATTTCATCCTGAAAAGAAATATGGATTTAAAAATTTGATCCGCTTGTATATATTATACGAATGTACTCAATACATACTGGCACCTCCCCTTCCTCTGCTTTAAATTAATATTACAATGGAAAATATATGAAAATTTCATGGAAATATCGGACCTGATGCTATGCTGGACTTTCAAGCCAAAACTGCGAAACAAAACAATGCTACCAACTGGAATATTCAAACTTACCCTATTTTCATTTGTCGCTTTTAAGAAAAGTGCACCGAGACATTTACCTGTAATTTATCGTTTTCCCTCAAAATGTTTGCCAAATCACGATCCGTAGAGCCATCTGCTACAAGTTCCTGCTTTTGTAAACGAAGTTGCTCCAGTTCGTGTCGCAAAACTGTCACTTTTTTTACGTAATCTTCACGCTGTTTAACAAGCTGCGCCTTTTGTTGTTGCATTTCTTGTGCCACAGCTACAATAAACATATTATTAGTGAATATAGCAAAAGCAAACTCCAAGAATATATACAAATACAAATAATTCTGTATAATCATTTTAACTGCCCTTGATGTTACTGATTTTTACCACTCCAATAGATATTATTGGTGTTAAGATCCTCCTACGAAAAAATTATATTAATTTGTGATTCAATGCTGCATATTATAACATGTAACTTCAAAAAGTACTTATGCACGTCGAAATGGCACATGAAAGATTTAGAGCTTTGAGCAACATGTTCATATCTTCGCGTGAACTTTTCTTCCATCTAAAAGGGTTGCAGAAAAAATAGTCGAAAAGCTTAACAAAGATATTGGCAATGCAGCTTTCAGCTCAAAAATCTTACAATTATAGTGACCGATGGCCATGTAGGTTTGACGAAATTAACTTATTTTTTTGATTAATTCACAAAAAAGAACTGAAGATTAGAATATCTATAAATACAGATATCCTTATTTTGATGGAACAGAAGTTTATAACACTGCTGAAATATAAAATATATACAGATTCGTAACAATTGAGTGTCCAAAGTCTGAAGACGGATTTTTAACCATAGCAGCAAAGCTTTTTCTGTGTATTTCAATATGTCTCGAGCACATAACAAACTTAAAATCTAATTGTATAAAAAATGACAATTGAAAAAGATCTAAAAATAGTTAAAAGTGGTTTTCCATTGTATTTAAAAAAACTTACAAGTATGTTAATTCCCAATTTAAATAAATATTCTATTTATGTTTTCAATGCATTTAAATGTGATTTTTTTTAAAACATAATAATTGACAAAAAGAAATATTTTAATAAGCACGCACTATAAATGAATGATTAGATGAAAAAGGAAATACACGGGATGTAGTTCTGAATTAAAGCAACCAATAGATTTATTTGACATTTAAAAAGTGGGTTCTTGTTTAGAAAACATACAATAGATGGTATAACTTATTCTATACTTTTTAATTTAAATAAAATAATTTCTTCTATTTAAACTGAAACAATTCTTGTGAACAATAATAATTTAATTATGTACTAGTTTTAACGTCTGCTAGCCTGTATAATATAAAATTGTCAGGAAAACCTTTTGCCGTTAGCCTTTAAGAAGTACTGTTCTATAATTTCTATTACTGACCAGACAAATTGTTCCTGAAATTAAAACAAAAATTAATTTCTGACCTTGCTTTACGAAGAATAGTAATAATTTGTTTTTAAATTTTATTCATTGCGTTACATTGTTTACCAACATGCATTACTGCCTGTACTCACCATCATTCTGTGAAGTTCCATAACTACCAGCTTGCGATGAACTCCAATTATCTGAAGAAAAATTTTCTCCAGGTGGTGCTGGCTGTGGATTCTATAAAAAATTTAAAATGAATGTCGAAAACAACTCAATTTTGAATATTCTGGATATGATTTCTATTTTTATATTCCTCTTATATGTATTATGATGCTCCACCTTAGGTTTTTGTCCGTTTTTCGGATATTTACATGTATTACAGTTAGATACAGAAAATCTAAGTTTCATTTCATATTTCTTTTAAACTCGACATGTCATACGTTAAAAATGTGGATAAAATGTTTGCCCCCTTCGTTAATCTTATATATACCTAGTTTTTCATATGTAATAAAAATTTTATACACATAATACAAAAATTTACCTGAGCTGTGTATTGGGTTCCATAACCTGTATATCCATAAGAACTGCCATAATTCTGCTGATACTGTGGATAAGCACTTTGGTACCCAGTAGGATAGTGTGTAGACTGAAGCAAGAAACATGCACAATCATTAGCTAGACAATATATTTTTTATACAGTTTTTTTATATTTAATTTTTTAACAAATCAATCCATAAAAAGTGTAAGGGGCTAAAAAAATTATCTTTGCAAATATTGGTAAATGTTTGGCCTCATTAATATACAAATTATTTGTATATGACATATTTCGTCAAACCGCAATTTTTTTTACTGATTATTTTTGTTAATTTATGAAAGCTGAATTATTTGTCTTGATAATATTAGTTAAATGTAATACTTACGTTGTTATACATATTACAACATTAACACCAATGTATTGCAAAAAATCTTGATCCTGACTGTTTTAGAATCTTATGTGCATTATTTTGTAGACACAAGATTACTTTTCAATAACCACTGAAATATAACAAGAATAATAAAATATATATAAAACTATTAATAACACGTATCGTACCTAAGTATTAAATAAATTATTTAATGAAATTTGAACAAAGCGCCATAAGGAGAGACGCTAATGTCAAAATTACAGTAAAAATAAGATAGTTGTTAATATCGTTAAGACGGAGTATTGTTATTCCAAAATTATACACAATTAATAACTCACGTTTTCCCCACTTTTTATTCTAATATTAAATAAATCTTGTAATAAAATCACTTTTTTTTATAAAACGGAAAGCATCACACACATACACCTCCTCCACCATTTATTTACTAAAACAGGCTTGCCATCTTGCCACTATTAACAATCTTTTTCCCTAAATAGAAGGAACATTCGATTGGTTATAATGACTAATGCGTATACCGATTTCCAATAATTTGTTTGTAAAAGTTCTAAAACAGAAAATTTAGGGAACTATGCATTTTTAATTAAAATTGTTACACAGGAAAATTCACATGAAATAGAATAGTGGTATAGATGCATCAGTACAATTATCTCTCATTTTAAAATGAAATATATTAAATTATACTTATTTATAACTCCTATGTATACAATGGAGAATACAGTGGTAAGTAACAGGTTTTACAGATTTACTCTAGAGCTGCAATAAAATTTAGTTATTTTCATTTTAATATATCGGTTTTCAAATTTCATATCATTTATAGTTTATAGGTACCCTGTATAAATACATTTTATTTTTTATAGGCGCACTACCTATAGGCACGGGGTCTTCTTAAACTATCTAATTAATTAAATTAATTAATTTCTAGATTTGGAGTTATAAAATTTCTGTTTATAACCTTTTTGCTCAAATGTTCAAAAACCGAGACCTGCGCCTTTCTCTCGTAATCGATAATTTAGTCTTACCCAGTAACGCCATTACCCCTTTCAAAAGAATTTTAGTGGTTTTGATTTATATCTCAAAATATACAGTTAAATATACCATCATTTATGGAATTTTTCGTTATGGGACATATAAAGTAAGTCATCACCTTTAAATTTCCGCAAGATGTGTCTTGCTTTTTATTGTTTATAGGTATATACATTTTTTTTAATGTTTGCTTTTATTAAAATGAAATGTTAACAAATTATTAATAAAATAATGATATCTCGCCAATTTACTCATCTACAAAAAATACCTATACTTTCATGTTGAAGTGAATGGTATATTATATCTAACATAAAAATATTTATGCTGGACTATATGGATATTTGAAATTTAATTAGGACGCTCTAGTTAGTTATTAAAATATCAGGATTTTAAATTCATTTTAAATTGTATAATTTAATTTGCGTTGTTGATACTGTTGATATTCATGTACATAGGTATGGACTTTATAGACACCTTCTAATTGTTGTTACAAAAAGCGTAAAGAAAATAGAAGCAAATGTATATTTTATCTGTGTATAGAGAAAAAATCGCTAAAATGTATCATTTCAGAGAAATATGAATTTCAATTTTTTTACTGTAGTCGTCAGTATTCTAGACTCTTTAAACTTTACTTTTTTTAAATTAATAATAAAATTACTGGGATATAATCAATTTTTCGATATACAGGGTGATCAATGTAGCGGTTCCAAATCACATTCTTACATTATGTATCTTTAAAAATAAACAAGATGTATTCGAAACTTGGAACTTGGACCACAGTATTCTTATGAAAAGATTAACTACTAGGGTAAATTTTAGAACTCTACGTCAATCCAGAGGCATAAAATATAATTGTATTTCTCTTCTACTTTTTCTGAATCACTGATTCAGTTGCTCTTTGTACTCTTGTCAAAATCTCGGATCTCTTACCTTTTCTGATATTTTTTAAGAAAACAAAACTGTGCGTAACTTGATCAAAATCGGTTTATTACCTAAGGAAGTCGACCTCGAAGTACGGTCCATTCGCTTCTGGACACTCTGTATAAAAAATTAAATCTTACTCATATTATGATTTTATAAAATTGTTCTAATTGATGTCCTTGTGCCTTCTCGATACACCTCCGCATTTTTAATATCTTCATTTATTCAAGGGATATTTAGAGAAAAACCATTTTTTAAACAAAAAACTTCAGTACTCTGTATTTCAAGCGCAAGGGAAGTACACTCACCTTGTATAAAATTCTTAATTTACTCTTTCTGGCCTATTAAGTATGTACAAATACGTATACCAAATTTTTTAGTCAAGTCTTTTTTGTCAGTGGTGTAGAAATAGGGGAGTATACTGTTATTTAAGTAGAGAAAAAGTAGCACGCCGCTGTAGTTAATAGAATCTATTACGATTGTTTAAATACTCTACTAATTTATTACTAAAACATGCCTTAAGCAATTATCGTATCGTTGTTCGTTTTCGAGATATCGTCACTAAAAATATGGAGCA
>NW_019416412.1:0-119854 GCF_000390285.2 Anoplophora glabripennis
ACTTAATATGATGTAAAAAGGTTTTTTTATATAAATTATGAGCACATTAAAAGTACATTATCATTCCATACATAAAATGAATTGATGGAACCTCTTTTGGATATGCAAATATTAAATTGTTCTTAATGACTTCAAGATTGTTTAGTGTTAAAAAATTACCCTGCTTATTTTTATATGTATTGTGGTTTATAATTTTTTCACTAATTTTAGAAACTAAAATTATTTACTATCAAATGCATTCCTTCAATAAGAAGTATATTAATATTACATCCATTTTATAGGAAGTGGTTTAAATTGGGTGGATTTTTTAGCTTCACTTTGCTACAAATTTATTTTGTTTCACATTCACAGGGTTCAAGAGAGACACCGCGACTAACTTTGAAGCAATTTTTCTGTTCAAAATAAACAAAAGTAACAACATATTTTCCCTTCAACAGAAAAATTGTTCTTACTCAATTGCTCTAGATAATTTACTTCCTCAACTGTTCTTATCCCACTTCTAAAGAGCATAGGGGAAAAATATATATTTTTTATTTTAATGTCGCTCATGGACCCTGCGTACCGAATTGCTTGATTTTGCTTTATTATTATTGATTAATATTTATGTTGTTTTAGGTCACGGTTGTATAAATTGCTCCAAAACATACAAAAACAGGGATTCTCTCGTAAGGCACCAAAAATACGAATGTTTTAAATTACCCCGATTTGCGTGTGGGATATGTTCCTTCAAAACGAAGTATAAGTTCACTCTCAAGTCGCACGTGTTGCGGATGCACCTGGACAGAGTCGTGCAAGAAACAAAACCGAGTTTCAATACCTACTTTAAATTTAACGATAATATGTAAATAGATTTATATCATGTATCCAGTGTGTATATGTATATAATTTTGTATATTAATTATGTAATACTACTTGTAATGTGGATGTTTTACTGTCCAGTAAAAACTTCGTTGATGCAAGTCATTATTTTTCTCTAAGTCGCTCTATCTTTGAAACCAGAGGCAAAATTGGAGAAATGCGGAAAAATTAAACTTTCAAATCAAAAAGCGCTATGATTGTTTAAATTTTGCATTACTAGGATTAAGAATAAGTGATAAAGAAAAAAAACATAGTGGATATATGAAAAATAAAAGTGTTGCGTTACCTGAAATACAAAACAAGAACAAAATTTAGTTGATTTGAAATTAAAAGTAGGGTCGCTGCCGAAATTTATCCAAGAGTAAATTATTAAAAAGAAAACGTCTCCACAGAAGTGTAAGCACGGAAAATAGCCGGCTACACAATTTTCTTGAATTTTCCAGTCACAAAGAAGCACAACAAGTAAGTCCCAGCTAAAGTCAACTCAAAAATACCATCCAGTTATAGAAAAACCAAGCAGAAAGATAAGCCAAACGACGCAATTCACCATTTTGGAAGTCGAGTGTCTGGAACAGCACTAACAGCAGTGAAGAAGTACAGTGCACTGACTCAGAAGACATATTACAACCAAGGAACATTGACAAAACAAGAGCTTGAATCGAGGGACGCAAAGCGCCTCAGGACCAATTGAAATACGAAGCCTAGCGCCTTAGGACAATTAACTAATGGTAAAATTCACAAAGAACTATTAATAAATGCACCGTTGTTTGATCATTGTTCTTTATTATTATTATTATTAAGAATAAGAATTGGCGCAGGATAGGGTAAGTTAGAATAAGGTTTGAGTATGATCTCTAAAGAGTCATTAAAAAAAAATTGAATTGAAATTTAATAAATAAATGCTTTGTTAACTAGTTGTTTTACAAAATACAGTAATTGATAACATACAATTAAATTGAAATCATTCCACTTTGATTAATTTATTAATTCTGGTCAAATTAACTTGTGTTTTCTATGGATTTCAATTGCCCTAAGTCATTGATTAGATTAAAAAATAATAATAAATAGCCTTTCTCAGAACTTCACTTTGAGGTAAGATTTCTCATGGTCACAAAATTCATACTGTATTAAAATTGAACAGAGACCTTCTTTTCAAATTAGCAGACCAGTTTTGAACTAAATTGAAAAGATATGCGCATATGAGCTGGCGCCCAACTAAGAAGAAGGGTAGAAGAAGAAGAGGAAGAGCTTAAGCCAATCAAAGTAAGAAAGGATAACATACTCAAAATAATAACAATATTTTATATTTTAATAAATGACAATGCAAGTTATATAACTAAAAAACTGAACGAGTATCCCTAAATTGTGTCGATCAGTTTATTTCCAGGTATGTCATAAAATGAATTTATTTTAAAGAAAATATATTAAAAATTACTACACGTGTTGGTAAAAAAAATAAATGAGAAGGAAAATAACGTATTACCTCTCAATAACTAGAGACTTTTTGCATCTCGTGATTTGATGACAGCGGTCTTTAGATGAAATGTGATGTACGTGGTGAGGAAAGGCGTAAATGCTCCCGCCGGAGCAGAAGAAGAGGTTCCAGGAACTTGCTAACGCAACTCCAAAAATATCAAAAAAAAAATGCCAAAACAGGAATCACCAAACAACAATGTGAGACCAATTCTCCCTTTGCTACGAAGGATGAGTAAACACACTCACTATAAATACTTATTGTACCCGCAAAAAGTTTGCAACCAGTAGAAAATCCACGTGAGAATCGCATTCGATATCCAACGAAACTTGAAACTCTAGAAATTTCTTTACTATCCGTTAAAAATGGATTTTTAACTTAATAAGACAAAGGCCTTTTGATATTTAGGCCCAAATTCAGAGACTTCCCTAAATCTGTACTAACCTTTTACTCACATCAAACTTATGCTTCACTCAACTTAGGTTACCATCATCTCTTTCTCAATTCTGGTATTCAGAAATGTGTGCAAATGAGTGACTAACTTGAGTGTGCATCAAACCACAAATTACTAGATAAGGGAATATTCGGATAAATAATAAATAATGAAAATCAAAAGTTCTAATTAATTATGCAGGTAAAAAAATCCTCATATAAACCATTATAACCGAAGTAATAATAATCATATTTAGTTAATTTTCCCTACTATATACTTCATACAGAGTAGAATGAGTGACAAGCAACCGTTTATGATGTATTAGAACTAATTATAATTTATACATATAGCGTTCACCTACAGAATATCCTTTATTGAATACCGGGACTTAATTATTTGTAAAATATACTGCTAGAATATTATGAAACCACAAAATTAGTAAATTAGGAACGTAGTATATCACTAACCTAGCACTCATTTGTGAGGACAATTTGAGTACGATTTAAATGACTCATTGAAGTAACGATTAAGATGAGTTGAGTATGAGATAAGTGTGAGTGGAACTTTAGTGTGATCTATGAATTTGGGCCTTAAAATACTTTTCAGAATAAGCCTTGTAGTGCCATCTGTCCATGAAAAACGAACGCTAGATAAGAAGTACAGGAAACCACCATAAGATACGTGAAACGTCCGATAATGCGGGCGATAAAATAGCTACTGCCAAAATTAGTCGAACACCTAGGAATAAACAAGTACAAACTGACACAAATTACACAACTAACATGTTGCTTACCAAAATGAAATATAATAATGCTAAAATAATAGTTACGTTGTCTTTTTATAATATTTATGCAATATAGGTTGGTTAATACGAATTATTATTTATTTATTTTGATCCATCACATCCTTCACCATATCAGTTGACCAATATGCCCATCATTACTCAAATGAGCAAATTAATGACGTAATCATGGATCGTACTGATGATTTTTGGCATTTGAAATCAGTAAATGCCACTACAGGTCAAATATTTTAAAAATAATTTGATGATTAGAATGTCCCATCTCTGCAATCAAGTGGCTGACCTTACAAGTAAGCTGGTATCTGTGTCTCCTGAGAAAAAACTTCTTCGATGGCTTTTTGTCTTCTAATTTTTGTTACGTTTTAGGAACCTACCAATGTGGATTGTGCAAGAAAAGCTACTCTAAAAAATTTTCGTTCTACGCTCACAGGGCATACTCGTGCAGATACAAGAGGAAATGCAGGTTCATATGTCCCTTAGAATATTGCGAGTACAAAACAAACCTGAAATATAATTTTAAGAGGCATATAAGCACTCATAATTCTAGGGGTGAAAATGTTGAAATGACATTAGAATAAATTTTGCAACACATTATATTAATTAACATTAAATTTCGTGGTGAGATGATGTGATTGCTTACAGTCTAATGAAAAGTAAAGACAACTTATTTGGACTATTCATATTTCCGGTTATTTTTTCAATTCATATTTATTATTGTTTTGTTATCCTCATAAAAACATTAAAAGTGTTGTTTTTCTATTACTGTTTTTATTTTTAATTTTTTTCGATTTACACCTCGCAATTTTGTACTTACACAAAATATAGACATCTTTCTACTGTCAAATTTAATTTCCTAACTTAAGGTATGTACAACCATTTTTTTTTATTTCAATAGCGAGCTTGATGTGTCAATATTTCAGTGGTTTTACTTGCTTAATCATTATGGAAAAATAACAGAAATATTTTCAGGTTCTTATAAGTGTTATATATGCAAAAAATCATATAAGCTGAAAAGTTCACTGGCGAGGCATATAAAATCGGAGTGCGAAACCCTCAAGCTGTATCCCTGTGGTTATCCCAACTGTAACTATAGGGCCACTAGGAAGTATTTGTTAGTTAATCATGTGAAAGCTAAACATTAGCATGTACCTACTTGCTTGAAAATAATGAATTGTAAATATGTAAATAATAAAAAGTTTTGACAGTTCTTTCATCATCTGTATTGTAAAATTGCTCTTATATTTTAGGTAATAATTTTAATTTTATTTTGTCGAGTTAAATTTCTCGTTTTAAGGCCAACTTTGATAAACATATATTTCGAAGTCATTTGGCGTTATTTTTTGTACAACCCTCTACTAAGTATTTCAGGTTAGACGATTTGAAGTCATTGTGGAAGTAAATAAATTAACAAAATTAGTACCCGAGTCACACACAAATTATTGGCGATTTAGGAAATTCCTGTTAATTTTAAATTAATTTTCGTTTGCGTTCTAGTAACTTTAATGTTGTAGGTTCATTCTGTTGCAAAACCTGCGGTAAAATGTACAAAGTCAAGAGGTCTTTGTGGAGACACATGAAGTTCGAATGTGGTATCTTAGCCCCATACGCTTGTTTGTTCCCTCACTGTACCTACAGAGCTACAAGAAAATACCTATTGGCCAGTCATCTGAAAATTAAGCATAATATATTTTCGAATATCTAAGTTATGGCAGGCAAGTTATCGTATTCAGTTTGTGATGCATAATAGCAATTTAATTTATATTTCCTGATATGTAATAAACCTCTAGGTGTTTTAAAAAGAATCATTTGTAGTAAATAATGTCTATTGTTACTTGCCATTTTAACATTTTTGTATATGATACACTTAAATAGTATAAGTCCAAGGCGTGGATAAATTAAGTTACGTCACTACTCAACCCAGTCTGAAAAGTATGATTATTTTATACATATAATATTTTAGAAATGAAATTGTAATTTCTAGAAATTATGTATTTCACAGTATTCAAATTTACTTGCAAAAATATACAATTTTACAAAGGAAATGTGTGATTTAATTAACCTGTAAAAACAACTATACTATACATTACTTAAATTTTAAGTTTTTAGCCACTTTCGTTATACAAATCTATTTATTTATTTTATGTTTCTTTAATGTTGTATATTTTAGATACTTATATGTGTGCAGCTTGCGGAAAATCGTACAAGTCCACAACAAGTTTGTCGCTCCATCGCAGATATTACTGTGGAAAATCTCCATCCATGTCTTGCACATTCTGCTCTTATAGAACCTACCAAAAGGGAAATCTAAAATGCCACATTACAGTACACCATAAGGATAACATGAAGAAAAAACAGTGAGATGTAGGCGACGGGGGGTTTTGAGGAACTTGATCTGTCAAAGTAGATATCGGAATCCAATTAAATAAAGTTGTACCTCGTGGTTACAATACCTGTGATTCATTTAGTAATTTGTATTATTTTTTTACATAATGAGAATAGTTTTTTCTAAGTTTAAGTTAAAAGTTTTTGTCCTGTTCCGCAACTGACTTTAATCAACTTTTAGAAGTTTTCTTATGCAACGACTGTGGAAAACGATATAAATCTAATACCAGTTTAAGTCTGCACAGAAAGTATTACTGTGGCAAGCCTCCTTCCATGCTCTGCACCATGTGTTCATATAAGACTTACCACAAAGGGAATTTGAAGAGACACGTTGTTGTACACCACAACACAAAATAGCTATTTGTTTACTTGTTTTTATTAGAAAAGTTATATTTACTTTTATAAAATTATACTAGTAATAAGAAAATCTTTTTGAGTTATGTTAAAATTGTACGAACTAGTTTTAGATTCTATTCATTTCATTATTGAAAAAAATGTTTGAAAAAGGATGAACTGTTATGTGGAAGATTTAAAAAAGTTGTATGTGTGTACAATGACATTTAATTTTGTAATAAACATCAAACAAAATACTTAAAAGCCTTTTATTCATATGACTGCTTGTTATATTTTAAAGTTGATTAAGTGTGTGCAAATTGCCTTATCTTGTGCGTTTCAGGTACCTATTTCTGTACAAATTGTGGGAAATCGTATAAATTTGCAAGAAGTTTGGCACTGCACCGCAAATATTATTGTGGAAAACCACCATCTATGGTTTGCAGCTTGTGCTCTTACAAAACCTATCAAAAAGGAAACTTAAAGTGCCATATCGCTATGCGCCATTGTGAAAATATAAAAAGGACTTAATGAAATAAAACTGTAAATTTCTGTGTTACTGTTTTTTTTTTTAATATTCCTATTTCTGTAAGTTTTTAAATAAAAGCATAATAGGTAAAACCAATAGGTTTAATAACATTTTTAAAAAAAGAATGACATTTGATTAAACAAATTATATACACCTGATATTTTGTGCTAACTATTATTGTTTTGCAGATGTGCATACATGCGAAAAATGTGGAAATATTTATAAAACTAGGAGAAGCTTATTGCTGCATAAGAGATACTATTGCGGGAAGCTACCCTCAATGATTTGCAATTATTGTCAGTACAAAACTTACCACAAGGGAAATTTAAAAAGGCACATTGTGAAACATCACAATCCTATAGGAATGTGACTATATACAATAATATTGATGATTTTATTTTTAATTTAGTTTCTTTTACAAACTGTTTAACGTTTCTGATATATTTAGTAGAATTCCACAATCTGACGACACTTGAATTATGAAATTTTACACTTTTTTAGCAAAAGTGTTTTTCATAAGTTATCAGTTACTATTATATTAGTTATTTTGTACAAATATAAGAACGCTTTATAAAACTGAAGAAATTTTATTTTGATTCAACTATTCAATTTAAAAATAGTACCCATGTTAATAATCTTTATAAAAAATGTAAAATAACAAACTAAAATAAAAAAGTACAATTGTGTAAATACACTTACACCTATTGTAATATTTAAATAATATTTACAGTACAACTTATATGTAGAAATAAAGGTAATTATTCCAAATAATTTTGCTTTAAGAATAATATGGTATAAATAAGTATACCGAGTGTTCCATTAAAGTCTTCGACCCGCTGTATCTCGAAAACTATTATAGATTTCGGGAAAAAAATTGATGACTAATATGGCCACTAGAATTTAATTTAATTTAATTCAATAAAATTATTTTTAACTTCCAATTTTTTTAAAATACTGCTTTATTTTTAAAAAATCAAATGGAACGATAGATACAACTTAATGTTTTCGAGACCTTTTCATTCTTCAAAATTTTTGTAGGAAAAATTTTGCTCCTTAAAATATAAAGGAAGGGGGTGTGAAAATTATGTCCTACGACAAAAAGTAAGATAATTCTGGATTACGTAAACCGATTTCAATGAAGTTGAGCTTGTTGAAAAGGCAATTGATTGCTTAATCATAGCCTTAAATTGAATTTCAATTTAAAAAATAAACAAACCGTCAAGTGCCCCTGTTTTTCTAATGGAAACACACTTGTGAACAAAAGCATATTAGAGTCTAATGTTTTACCCAGTTTAGTTTAGGATCAAGGGCTATTTCTGTGCAAAATTTCATGAACATTGGAGATGGTCGTCTAGGACCGTTGAGTCAGTTGACACGGAATGACCCTAAATGCATTTAAGAGTGTGCGGTACATGAATATACTACCAGTGTAAATTTTCAACGCAATTACGTTTTAGGTATCGGTTGCCCAAAGTGTGGGAAACAGTACAGAAAAAGAGACTCGCTATACTGCCACCTGCGTAGGGACTGTGGTGTAGAACGGAGTTATACCTGCACTTATGGGTCATGTGTTTACAATACAAGGAGCTACACACCCTATAATTTTAAAAAACATCTTTACAAACTTCACCCTGAGGAGTATTGGAAACATAAACGAAGATTGTCTTAAAGATGTGTTATTTGTAACATTTTTCCTGCTCATCTAACATTGACATACTTTATGAAGTTATTTATCTGTGGTACTGTGTGTAAAAATTGATGAAATAACCCATTGGAATAATTGCAAATACTTCTTTCGCCATTCAACAAAAAAATCGCGGTCTCTTTTAATATTCGGATCTATTTTTTTTGCAGAACCTCCAAGTTCTCTTAGCAGAAAGGTTTATTTCATTAAGTTTTGACAAAATTCCCAATAAATAAGGAATTTAAATTATTCAACATTACATATACACGTCGTGTTATAATGGTTTGAAGTATACAGTACCTTTAACCTTCTCTGTTTTATTAAAATTCAGTCAAATCCATATCTAATATATTTGTAACTATTTTCGAATTATTATTGTACTAAATAAAAATATATAAATACAATGAACACATTTCATTCGGCAGCAGAAATGTAGAACGATATTTTGAGGCATAAGTTTTTTACATTTTTTTTTTGGGAGTGCCATATTACTACAACTGACAGGTATTGTTTAAAATATTTGTTTGTAGTATTTTTTGGGTACATTTAGGAATATTGTTACACACTTTTCTGAAATTTTTAAATTTCTTATTAACTAAATAAATATTATAAATATTATATTCTGCAATATTCCAGAAAAGTCAAGAGTGTAGCAACATTCCGAAACATTAACAAAATTAGACCCTACCAAGTTTTAATATATTTATTTTAATTAATAGATTTCTCGCAATTCCTGAAAACCGAGCAATCTAACATATTTTGTTTTTCAGCAAAGTTTATTTGTACCCGATGTAATAAGGTATACATGAAGGAAAACTCTTTATATTACCACCAACTAAGATACTGTGGAAAACCGCCTACGAACATTTGCCCCTACAAGCATTGCGAATACAAGTCTCACATTAAGTCAAATCTGAAGAGACACTGTCTACTACGACATAATATGGTGTTTGACTAAATCAAATTTTTTGTACGGACTTCTCATCGAAAATGATCGCCTCGAGCAAAGAAAGTTTCTTAATAAATTTGTTTCACAACAGCACCCCTTGATATAATTTTTTTCGAGGCTCTCAAAGGACCATACTACTTTTATGGGGAGCTACTTTTCCTAATAGAAGAAACAGAAAGGATACTGGGGTTACAATTTTCAGTGGGAAAGCCTGTACATCATTAGATTATCACCATCTACAATTGGGAAATAAAGTTTTGTTATCGTATTAGACTCTAGTAAGTGTAATTGTCAGAAGTAGTGAAGTTTATATAAAAAAATAAAATATTGAAAGCGTGTTTGTTTGAATTTTCTAATAATTTATTTATTTCAACAAATAATGTTTTTGGAATCTAAGTGATGGATTTAATAATTAATTACCTAAATGCATCCCAAACTATCTGAAATCGAAGATCTACTTACATAAAATTGAAAGTAAAATAAAATAGTTGAGGTCTTTGGTTATACAGTATGATTCTTAAATTATTAGTATTTCAAAAACTACACAATGCGCATTTTGCGAAGAATTTTATAGGAAATCGTTTCCTTCAATAATAACGTGCCAAATTAAAAACTATAAGAATTAAACAACGCAAACATGGTGCTGGTTTCTTTGTAATCATCCAAAAACCACGAGAATTATGTAACTTCATATTTCCTTTGTAGGTTTCTCTAAGTTGTACTCCTGCAGCTCTTGTAATCGAGCGTACAAATTCAAACGAGGTCTTCTGCAACACCAGAAATACGAATGTGGAAAACCCAAACAGTTCGCTTGTGCCATCGAAGGCTGTGACTACAGAGCCAAAGTCAAAGGGAACGTTAAGCAGCATTTAGTTAAGAAACATAAAATCATGTTCACAACTTATAATTGATGTTACTGGAAAGTCCAAAGCTTGAAAAACTTGAAATGATTTAATTTGTCAAAAAAACTGAAAATTTCTCGATGAAGGCTTAGAAAATATTCATTGAAATCTTCTTCCCATTCAGATAAAGCTAAAACGTTTTGCAGACCTACTACTTTGTGTGCAAGGTGCTTTAATAGGCTATTGATTATCGGATTTTAAAAGGAACGTTCAAGATATTTTATTACATGAATCGTTCAAATGGTCATTTTAGATGAAAAAACCGCGGAGTGCTATTAAGTTAGAGGGTGGAAATTGGAGATAGGGGTGGAAATTGTATCTCGAAAACGAAGCAAAATTTCGTTATAGTTCATAGGAAAAATTATTTATAGAATTGAATTTTCCATCGAAATGGCTTATTTAAAAAATTTGAAAGGGAAATTGTATGCAAAGAATCGTTAATAAACAATTTGAAAAAAAGCAAAAAATTCGATTTTTTATTTTTTTTTGCTTTTTTTGCCTCTAGTTTTTTTTTGAGTAAAGTTAGGTATAGGCATTGTTTCATAAAAAAAGTAGATAAAATTTCCTTCAAAAAAACAGGTTATACAGTAATTTTGGATGAGAATTGACTGATATATATGGCCGCTCAAACGTTTTAATTCTCATTTTTTGCAAAATAGGAAGAATTCGTTCAAGGATTTTCATAACATGACTTATTCGAAGGATCATTAAAAATGAAAAAACTGCGAGGTGCTATTAAATTAGAGGGTTGAAATTGATGATAGGGATGAAAATGCACTTTTGCAGTGTTTTAAATATAGCAGGAAAACGAACCAAATTTCGGTATAGTTCACGGGGAAAATTTTGTTGAGGATTGAATTTTTTATCGAAATGGCTTATTTAAAAAATTTACAAAAAAAAATTGTATGGAAAAAAATCGTTAATAAACAATTTTAAAAAAGCAAAAAATAAGATTTTTTTATTTTTTTTTACTTGTTTGTCTCTAATTTATGTTAAAAACGACGAGAATCTTAAAATTATTTAAGTTTGACCGGTTATAACTCAGTCAATATTAGTCCAAAATCTTTTGAAAACGCATCATTTTGAAGGGAATCTCATCTAGTTTTTTGTACAGCAATTTTCTTTGCTTACTTCTACTAAAAAAAAAAAATTGGAAAAAATTTTAAATAAGCGTTTTCTATGGGAAATTCAATTCTCTAAATAATTTTTCCTATGAACTATAGCGAAATTTTGCTTCGTTTTCGAGCTACAATTAAAAAACTGAAAGGGGTGCATTTTTACCCCTATTTCCAATTTTCACCCTCTAATTTAATAGCACTCCGCGGATTTTTCATCTAAAATGACCCCTTGAACGATTCATGCGATAAAATTGCTTGAACGCCATAGTTCCTTTTAACTCTGTTTTTTTTTATATATAATCAATAGCCTATAAGGAAATCTAGGTAGCTTGACTTTGGTTTGCAGAACCAAATGAGTTTAATTTTGTTTCAAGTACTAAAAAAAGAAGAAACATGTCTGTATGCTATATTATTTATAGAAATTGTGCATTTTTTATATCTAAAATTTTGTTCATGTACATATTGGACGTCAATAATGTATGTAAAACTTATTACAGTTTAATAAAAAAATTGAGACCAAAACTGAATAATATCCCATTTTTTAAACCACTGAAGCACCTACTTACTTTTCTATTGGATATTTTATGAATAAATTTAAAACTAATTTTGGACATTTGTGACATAAGCTGTACGAGGAAAATCAGATTTTTAAGTTGAATATAGATTGTTTACATTTAAAAATATGAATTGTATACTATGGTTCATAATATTTCTGAGTGACTTGTAACCATATTCTGAGAAATAACTGCATATACAGGGTGTTCATAAAATCCGTCAGGAAACTCCGGGAGGTGATTCTACGGATTAATATAGTAACAGTATGTAATGAAAATTTTTTTCGAATTGTCATTTGCCTGCAGGCAAAGTTACAGCTTGTCAAAGTTCAATTTTTTAATTTTTTTATTTAAATAACTTATTTAATTAAGGTTCGATAAGTCTCTCATTTGGCACACCTACAAACAATTGACAATTCGAAAAAAAATTCATTACCTTTTGCTAATATTTTAATCCGCAGAATCACCTCCCGGAGTTTCCTGACGGACTTTCAGAACACCCTTTTTGACACATGTGAAAATAAGCAAAAAGCCTATGTCGCTTTGGTGTCTGTTCATGTGCAGTCATTTATTCTAAATTCATCGGAACTTTAATTAGTTGTATTAGCTATTTATTATAGTAACCATATTACTGTTATGTGTATTATTTGTTATGATAACTGACTACATTGTAATGTTTTAGGACGGTACACGAACATATGCTCAATTTGTGGAAAATTCTACAAAAACAGAAGTTCTCTGCTAAGGCACAGGAAATACGAATGTCAAAAGGAACCGTCTTTCAGGTGTTCGCACTGTGGATATAAGGCGAAACAGCACATAAATTTAAAAATACATATTCGAAACAAACATTTGCATGACACCTCTTGTGAAGAAAATGACAAAGCATGTGGAAAATGAATTGACCTTCCCGTGAAACATAGAATCATGTTTTGTTTGTCAATCAATTAATATATTTATGACCACATAGTATTAACTGCAAGAAAAATTTCAAGTAAACAGAATGACACAAATGGTGTGCATTTTGATATAATTTTCGATCATTTTGTACAAAAAAAATAATAAAAACTGAGATATATATTACTTAAGATGCATTTTATTTCTGAAATAATTCCTCAGATATAAAATAATTTCAAAAATTGTTCAGACATAGCCTGTTGTATTTCTACTTTTGGGCTTTTTAATTGAAACAGGATACATTTTAGGGCCCAGACCCTTCCAGTGCCCAGACTGTGGCAAATTTTACTCGTACAATAGCGGCCTGATTCAACACAGGAAGTACATGTGTGGAAAGGAGGCCCAATTCCAGTGTCCAATACAAACATGTTCTTACAAGTCCCAGTTGAGATCCAATCTGAGAAAGCACATAAAAGCCAAACACCACCAGAACCCAGAAATGGTCATGCGGGAAAGGAACACCAAGAAGTACGAGGAGACTAACAAGGACTGTTAGCAAGCCCAAATTATTGATTTTTTGAAGAAAGATTTGAGATAAAGAGAGTTGAAGTTTGGAAAAAGTAGTGTACGAAAGTTTACTTTAAGGACCTGAAATATACAAGGTGTTTTTAAAATCTGTGTACAACATAAAACCAGAGATTCCTTGGATCAAAATAAGTCAACTCGACCAATTTACTTACTTACAAATGTCGACTCCTACTGACATTGCCATAACCGTACATATATCTGGCCTTACGTTGTATTTTAAAGATATTAAAGAAAACTTTTGAACACTTTTTCTGCGTTTCTCAGTTTAATGCATTCTGTTACTAAATTACTAGGGTTTAATATGCTTTCCTTTGGAATTTTAATATTAACAGATCTCTCGTCAATGCCTAATAACGTGTTCGTTGATTAAAAGGTTTGTCTTATAAAGATTTAGTTTTTTTTTAATTAACAGTATCATCAGTTAAAACCTTTATTATTCTGCTTAATGCAATAATAGGTTAATAGGTCACTTCCAGCCAATTGGCAAAATGAAAATTACACACACACACACAACTGGCAAATTCATGATTGTCTTTGAGTTTCAATAACTTCCTTAGGGTTTATATTTCATTAAATAAATTCTGAATATAATTTTTTTGAAAACTGCTACTGTTACTCTGTTACATTTCAGAATTCAGACCATACCACTGCAATGATTGCGGTAAGAGATACACTTATCACAATGGTTTAGTCCAGCATCAGATGTACATGTGTGGAAAAGAACCCCAATTTCAATGTCCTTCTCAAACCTGTGGATATAGGTCTCAGCTGAAGTCAAATCTTAGGAGACATATAAAACGAAAACACGACGACCCTAATATTCTTAATATTTTTGATAGTATGACAAATCGAAAGGGACACGAGATTATTTAGAAATTTTCCAAAAATAGCTTAATTATAGAAAAAATAATCTGATTAATAGAATAAACAACGAATTTGAGTGTTAAGGTAAAGATTTTGATACATGTTCATTGCAGTAACTGTTACATTGTCAACTATTCTGAAACTGGATCTACTCTCCTAAAGAATTAAATTGAGTACTTACCTAATAGTGTAGGTAATTGTAAATATAAATTCCTATGTAATATATTCCAATGGGTAAGGCAAAAATTATCAGAAATATATATCAAATGTTGGGAAAATTGATGCATTTTTATTTATCTTGCTTCCTGACTTTCTTTTTACTTTAAATCACATTGTGCCAACACTGTCTTCAAAAAAATATCAAAATAAAATAAACTAGACTTGTTTTTGTGCATCTAGTATATTGTTGATCAAATAAGTGATACATATGCCTACCTAACTGACCTTAAAAAATGGTCTACAAAATTATCTATGGGCAAGCTTAAATAATGGCAGAATGGAACGAAATTACTAATATTTCTAGATTCACACCATTACTGAAAAAATATGTATATCTTGTTCTTTCCTACAAATTTCATCATTTCATTTTTTAGGGCGTATTCTGTACCACTGCTCTACTTGTGGAAGAGTGTATAAAGCGAAAAGGTCTTTATGGAGGCACATCAAATTCGAATGTCAGCAGGCCCCAAAATTTAAATGCCCTTTTTGTGAATACAGAGCCAAACAGAAGTCTACAGTAATATCGCACATTACAAACAGACATTCAGGGACAAAGACGATCAAACCTGAAAGTTATAGCCAACACTACAGCATCGAATGATGAATCTCTACAAAGTGTATTGTTTTTAAAGTCGTCAGAGTGCTGATTGCACTGGATATAGTGATTAAGTATTATATCTCTAGTTTAAAATGCTGTTTGTAATTTCTCAATAACGTTATTGTAACATCGTTTACTTTTTGTGAAAGACTGAAAAAGTATTTGGTAAACTATAATGTTAATGAGTCAAATTTGATTGAATTTCAGAGTATTTTGTGAACTATTAGAGATTTAAAGTAACTGACAGAACGTTCTCTGGATCGATTTTGAATACAAATTGGACTGTCAAATAAAAAAAAAAGATACCTGATTTATTTTAGAGTTACGTTAAAAAAAATTATAACTAGTAAAAACTGGTCTGCATGAACATTTGTACTTTTTTTAATTGGTAATTTATATTTATAATTTTCACACAGATGATGTCATATGTAAAACAAATATCTAACAAAACGCACTTTTAAAAATAAAAATTGACCTGATGTATATCATTGAAAAGACACATTTCATTCTCATAAACCCAGGCAACAACTTTCATTTAAACAAATATCAAATTTGCTAAAAAATGATGTTATCAATTTTATATATCTCTCATTAACTTTAAGACTGTTGAGTTTTCTTCTGTAGTAAGACCTGCTTTAATATTTTTAATTTTTAATTATTTATTATACCTAAATACGAAAGTGATTAAAAATATT
Organism: Anoplophora glabripennis; assembly: GCF_000390285.2. Classification (NCBI taxonomy): domain Eukaryota; kingdom Metazoa; phylum Arthropoda; class Insecta; order Coleoptera; family Cerambycidae; genus Anoplophora; species Anoplophora glabripennis. The sequence goes on from NW_019416412.1 coordinate 15,880, forward strand.
ACTTAATTACTGTTATTGATATGAAAATACATACATTAATTTGCAAAATACGATTTTCGTTCACTATTTCCATTGTCTCTGTAAGGTAGAATGTTCTTTTGTAGTCCTTTATATTCATTATTATTTTATTTTTAGAATGGAAGTGTGACGCTTGTGGAAGATCCTATAAGTACCACACGTCGCTATGGAGGCATAAAAAATACGAATGTGATAATTTCAGACCTTTTCAATGTGGTCTGTGCGACAAGTCATACAAGAGAAAGGATCATCTATTACGACATACGGACTACAAACATAAATACAAAACATATTGAGACCAAATTCAAATAAGGAAGTAACACGTATTAAATAAAAATGTAACAAATTATTTGGTTAATAGTAATAACTACCTAATCTAAGCATCTAAATTGTTTGTTATTGTAACTATTACACCCAGTTCATTTTGTAGGATTTAAATGTCGCACTTGTTGGAAAGTATATAGACACTCAAGGTCCCTGAGGAAGCACGAACGCTTTGAGTGTCAGAAAGAACCTCAGTTCTACTGTGGCCATTGTCCTTACAAAGCTAAATTAAAAGCAAATTTGAGAAAACATATCAAGGTGAAACACAGCAATGAAGATTGGTCGTAAGAGCAGTTTAGGAGTCGAATTGCTTTCAAATACTTCAGATATTTTAAAATATTAATGCCTTATTTATTCATTTTTTTGACATAATTAAATCTGCTTGCCTTTAGTATGCTGTTTAAAATTATGAATATTACATATTTCTAAAATCAGAGAAGTGTTGTTTTCTCCTAAATGGTAAATTTTTCAATAATCGAACTTTGTAGTATGTAAAAGTGTTTAGAAAAACTTAAAATCTTCAGTTCTTTCTGTAAAAACGTACCGAAAGTGGTTTTAAATTGACTTATTTATAACAAAGATATTAGCAAAAATATTAATATTGAAAATGATATTAGTTAAAATCATGCTTATTAAAAAAATCATGTCGGCAGCTAGTGTTGGGCGAGGCTTTAGGCCGCAGAATAAATATACCTAGCAGGTTAGTAGGTTACTCTCTGCCAGTAGGACAAAGCATAGTAAGTAATATAGAAAGTCATTTTACACAAAAAAGAAGTATTTATATTAGAACATACTCGTATCTGTCATTTTTGTGAGTGTACAAGGTGTTTGTTGTGCCATGTCCAAAGAAGCTTTGCAGTGTATAATTTATTACAATGTGTACTACTACTACTTACTATATAATATTATGTTCATTTTATAGAGTTTACTTGCGACACGTGTGGAAAAAAGTATAAACATTCAAGGTCTCTCAGAAAACACGAGCGCTTCGAGTGCCAAAAGGAACCTCAATTTAATTGCATCTACTGCTCCTACAAGGCCAAATTGAGGGGAAATTTGAGGAAACACCTCATGGTGAAACACCGGGAGGCTTGGTCAGCCAGGGGAATGGTTTACGTGAAGCTAAATGATGATTCAGAATTAACCGATTCGGAATGAGATAATATACATTGAATTCATGATGAAGGAAAAAAATCAATTTTACCTTTTTTGAGTCAATCAATTTACATTTTTGAATTAACATTCTTTGGTTGTATGCTGAAAAGTAAGAAACGATACATGAAAGTACCTATTCACTCATATTCATGTGTAATATCCTTTTAAGTAAAAATTGATTTAACATTAAAAGCTGAAGAAATAAAAATTTAAAAAAGCAAAAGTTAACATTTGTTTATCCAATTTATTCCTTTATGTGAATTCATTGTATATTTAAATAAGTAATAAAAACACAAATTAGTTATAGTCTAGGGAACCAAGGGTTTCCCCTGCGAATTCTTTCTGATAGAACCGATTGACTTTAAACTTGGACTGTAAGTAGAAAATAGCTCAAGAAACAAAAGTTATATAGTGCCGATGAGCGCTTTTCCCCAGGGGGTGGAAGCCACCCTTTCTAGGGGGTGAAAAATAAAATATTGAAAGTAACCCCGCAAATCGATAAAGCAATCAATTTTAAGCACAAAATATCCTATGAACATCTTGTCAATATTTTCTTAGTTATTGCTGATTGAAAACGTACATTTTTTATTAAAAAAAGACGTTTTTCAGTAGTTTTTCTCGAATAATTCGGAAAATAGACATTCTATGAAAAAGACATCACTAAGAAAATGAAGCTTATAGAAAAAGAAAAAGAGTGAGTTTTTTTCATTTATGTAGGTGCAATAGGTGCTGAGATAAGGCTGGTTGAAGATAATTTCATGTCCACCTGAAACTAAATTGGAAGCATTTAACGTAAAATAACTAAAGAAAATTCTGTTTTTCAAGAAAAATGCACAGAACATTTTTTAAAGTACTTTAAAATAAACTTGACTTTATGTCATTAGCATAAAAATTAACAGAGTTGTGATGAAAATAAAACTGTTAATTCGCTTTTTCGGAAAAAAAATCAGTACAAAAACTGATGAATTTTTTACGAGATTTAAAATATTAAAGGTAATTTACATGTGCCAACAATATATTACACAAGTTTAAGCGGTTTAGAATGCATATTTTGGAAAATATTACCTACGTTTTGATTGAAAAAAAATCCAAATTCCAAAAAATAATTTAATATTTAATTAATTTAATTCCATATTTTTCAAAATAACTTTAAAAACAAAAAGAAATGAAAAATATTCAAGAATACAAAATTTTAGATTTTCTTTCACAGATTATATTTTTTTTATTTCTGTAGGATAAAAATTAACAGAGATGTCGCTGCTAGATAGAAGTTTGCAGTTGAGGACGAAGATCATGTTTTTCAAACCCTTTAACCTCCAAAATCTCAAAAATAACGCCTTAAAAATTTTTACAGTACTTTTAGCTCTCGAAAATCGTTTTTGGATCGTCTTAATAGCTTTAAAATTAAAGAAGAAGAACAACTTTGGAGCATTTATAGGTATACATAATAAAATAATATAAATATATTTGAAAATTTGAAATTAAACTTTCTGCATTAAAAAATATTGCGAAATAATATTTTGAATATTGCATAAATTAAAGTAAATCGCGAGAAAGTTATTACGAAAAAAAAATTATTTTGAATTGTTAATTGTATTATGAACAGGAAAATAGTTTAAATTATCCTGTTTGTACTATCAAATCATTTCAAACTATTTTTTTTTAATATTTTGTTATTAGGGGTAGTTTTTTAAGGGTTGAAATATTGTAATAAATTATTTATAATACCATAAACTATTGAAAATATTTTAAGGCTAAAGAAGCTATTAATTTTATATTTTTATCATTAATGGTGTTTTTTAAAGGTTAAAACTTTATAAAAATAACGTAAATTATAACTCACAATATAAAACAATATTTATTATATACATTAAGATATGATTTTAATCTATATAACACCTATTTTTATATTTATATAGTTTTTATAAGGGGTGGTTTTCATCCCCTAAAAATAAGAAGCGCATATCAAGCATATATAACGTTTCATCTACAGGGTAAAATAAGCTTAATTCCAAATTTTCATAAAAAGTATTCGGAGGTTTTACCCTATTTTCCTCTTCGTTCCCTGGACTATTACAACTTCCTAATTTGTACTACAAAATTTTAATAATGAATATCAATAAATGTAAGTATATAGTTGTGTTTATTTAATTTTAATGAAATATGGTGACATGAAATATTATAAAACTAATTCGTTAATGACACAAGATAAATTTTTACGTCAAATATTATAGTCATTCTATAAAATAAAATTATTTAAATATTTCTTTATATCGCTAATGCTGTTACTGTTAATATTATTGTATGGTCTATGCATTTATTACTACATTTATTTTAGAGGAAATAAATATACATTTAGTTATGTCTCTCATTTATTTATTTTTTTTTCTTAAGCCTTGGTAATCATGAAAAAATCATTTAATCATTCAAAATATGAATACAGATATCGATACAATGTTTTTTTTTACTTAAATAGATGCAGTTTCTTACTTTAATTTGAAGCAGCTTATTCAGTACATTTGTTAGAGAATCTGAATTTATTCCAACAAAGTTATCTTTTCCAAATATCTTCGCATTTGTTCGTCTTAACCACTACATCGTTTTAGGTCGGCAAGGGCAAAGATTCTTTTGTCCGAGATGTAACTCATCCTATAAAATACGGCGGTCTTTAAGGCGTCACATGAATTACGAGTGTGGAGTAGAACCCAGCTTTCCATGCCAATATTGCAGCAAGAGATTCAAACACAAGGCTGACCTCAAAATCCACCTGGTTAGGAACAGGTGCAAGAAACAACCATGAGCGCTGTTGCAATAGATTTTGAAAAGTGATGCTGTCGTTAGAGAACAAGATTAATAAAAAATATATATTTTTTCATTTTTGTGTCTGTATAGTGTTGCTTTGTAAAATATACAGCTTACGAGTAAAAGTCCAAGTTCATGATCAAAATCGGTATTAATGTAATGTTTTACTTGCACAATTTTGCACTTATTGAAATGAAAGACAGCAAAATGGGTGAATCTAAAAAATTACTCAATCCAAGTTGTCGAATAATAAATAATAATAAAACTAAAAATTTGCTTTCATCACGTCAATCTTATAATAATTATCCTCACACTGTCGTAGTATTAGACTTGAATTCTCAAAAGGCGAATTCTATCAATGGAAAGAAAGAAATTTTGGTTGTGAACATTGTATCCAAATCTATAAAAGAATATATTCCTTTTTCGAAAATTGATGTCTCTCAAATCAGTTCTAGTTCTAGTGCCACTTTTGTTCCAATTGTACTTGAAGATGTAGAACTACCTCAACAGAACTGCACTACCGAAATCAGTGTCTTCAGTTGCTTGAACAAATTGGTTTTTATATTGCTGGGTATTCTGGCGTTCCTTTGCTTATTTTAAGTCACTGCCTGTAATATTTACAATGTGTCATCAAGGACCGGAAAGTCACAGGTCTTCAGAAATGTCAAAAAATCTTAATGGACAACCTGGCAACCAACCTTCGAAACTACCATGAAAGCGTGTGAAGGCTAGGTATTATTATTCTTCAACTAATTTGGAATGTTTGTTTAGAATAAAAAAAAAATACTTTCCTCTAAAGGAGCGTGATATCCTTAGGAATCAATGTGTTTTTTATCTAGAGGAACCATTTTCTAAAATTTCTTGCAATATTCTTGTGACGCTCTAATATATTAGCCAACAAGAAACAAAATGTATGCAATGCATATTTTAATAAATTTTTAATTATGCTATTATTTGTAGGCATTTATCCATGTGACAAGTGCGGGAAGACTTACATTTCAAAGGGTTCACGAAACTATCACATTAAGTATGATTGCGGCACCACAAAGAAATACCTTTGTACTATTTGTACTTACAAGTGTAAAAGGTCGTTTGTTCTTAAAAGACACATGAAATCTAAACATTCAAACGATACCTAAATCTATTTGAATGGGAGTACCTTCAACGGCATTGCTGAATGTATTGAAATGTCTGTAGTTTATTTTGATTAAATTATTTCAAAATAAACTGTTCTTTTTTTATTGTCAATGTTTGTACAGTCCCAGGTATTCAAAAGATAAGAGTTGGTGAGACTTAGGATTATAATTTCTGCAATGAAACAACTCTAGTTTGCCCTTTTTGCATACCAAATATTTTTTAATTTTGAAACATGTTACATATTCTACCACTTTCGTTTTACAAATTTATTTTTTTATGTTTTAACTTGAAGCACACAAACAGCTTAATTTGTTGATACGAGAAAATGTCCTAATGGGACTACCATTTGATTTGGCTCAATTTGGTTCAAGGAAAATTTGTATTAATAAAGAATGTTGTTATCTTCTTCTAAATGTCTTAATGTTATAGATAAATTATATCCTTATATCTATTCAAACTAAATTTTATTTTCAGAAAAATTCGACTATGTATGTGGGAACTGTGGAAGGACTTACCATAACAAGAAAAGCTTAGGGTCCCATTTAAGATTTGAATGCGGCAAGGAACCCAGATTTTTTTGCATGGAAATCGGCTGTCAGTACAGGTCAAAGAGGAAGGAGAACCTTTCTCGTCATTATATTCTGATTCACAAATTTCCCTCAAATAGGTGTAAACGATGTTGATATCCAAAATCAAAATAACCTAGCGAAATGCTTAGTTGAGTAGCCATGGTTATTAATAAATGATTGTGCAATTACTTTGTTCTAATTTTTATAATATGGTGAGAATAATTATTTAATTTTATGATTTTCTGAAATATGAAAAAAATATATTTTCTTCCATTTGAAAAGGGACTCGAATGAAAAAATTTCAGTCACCTTCACAAGACTGAATAAAGGTTCCAAAATGTCCTTTTCCTTCAACCATTTCTGGAACATCTCGTGTAATAAACTTGCAATGGGAAGAGAGGGATGAATTTAAAGTTGTCATATGAGCTCTAGACATAGAACTAAATAAAATTGTTTTTAGGATTGCGACCATACGTATGCTACAACTGCGGAAAAAGCTACATCCACAAGCAAAATCTGTGTGCCCATACAAAATATGAATGTGGCAAGGAACCACAATTTTTGTGCATGGAAATGGGCTGTCAGTACAAATCAAAAAGGAAGGAAAATCTTGCTCGCCACTACAACCTTATTCACATATTTCCAAAGAATAGATACAAAAAATTAGTATAAATACAACTGTGAAATTGTGAACAAAATTTTTAAACAGCAAATATAATATGAATAAGAAAATATATAGTTTTAAGGAAAATGAATCACTTTTACACTTTACACAATAAAATGTTCGAGTTTGGTTGTTATGTAAACGCTAATTAAATTAAAAATGCACTTACAACAAACTAGCATTTGATTTGAACATTTTATCTTCTAAATAACAAAAAGCTTCAGAATTAAGGACATGAATGAAGCTTTATTGTGATTTTTGTGTATTGGTATTACTTTAACTTTATAAGATACATAATTTGTAATATTTTAGGGAAACAGGGTATTTGTAGAGTTCGCTACAGTTGTCCCAATTGCATAAAATCGTACACGTTCAAGCAAAACTTAATGGCCCATCTGAAATTTGACTGTGGAAAAGAGCCCCAGTTCATCTGCACTTATCCCGGATGTCCGTACAAGTCGAAGAAGAAAGGCAATCTCCAAAGACACTGGATGTTACGTCATGGCAAAAGATGTCCCTACTTGTAACTTGAATGTCAACTTTTTCATGTTCCTTTTAGTTCTTGTTTATTTAAAGAAAGTGAATCACGCTAAACAGCGGTCAAGTAGGTAATAATAATAAATGTGCTAAATTAAAAAATAAAATATTTATTTGCATACAGTCTTTTCATATTTGCAAATATTTTTAGGTTAGGTACACTGAGAGTACGTGAGCTAGTAAATTCGTTGTAACCAAGTTATTTTGCACTGTTTTAATGGTACTTACCAAACTGTGCACTTAAAATAGACAATATATGCAGTACAGTTTTTTAGTTTGTACGATTCTTACTCACCGTTAAAACTGCACGAAATGACGGTAACGTATGGATCCCTTAGTCCGACTAGCACGAGGTACGTGTGTGACGTCATCATGACGTCACCGAAAAGGGACGACAGTCTAGCCGGCTAACGTGTTGATTGTGTTGAAGTGCCGTATAATTACTTCTAACGTATAATGCACGTTAGCACTATAAACCGGTGAATTGGTTCGAATTCGATTACATTTTGTGACGTGCAGTGTTTTTTATCTTGCAAAATGGTGCCAGTGACAAGTGACATGGATTTTGTGCATTTAGTTCATTTCTAAACGTAAACACTGGTGACATAACCTAATTGTTTTGATGGGTAGATCAAGGTCCGAGATGTGAAGGTTGTATCTATCAGGAAAATTTTCTTTATATGAAGTAAGTACCTAAGTAGGAATTAAGTCATTACCTACTAGATTTAGAGGGGAAAAAAGAAAAAATTGTTACCTGGATTTTTATAAGTGGGAATGGTAAAAGGGATTATAATAAATGTTAAAAAAAATCAACAGCGTAATCTAAAATTTTCGCAGTTCCGAATTTTGACGAAACTTGTTGGAAGTATACCTTTCTGTGTGTTAAATAACCACAATTTTTTTTAGATAAAAACGTCAAGAAGTTTCCGAGATATTAATTTTTTCCGATACGAAATATTTTTTTTCAAAAAAAGTTTTAAAAAAATCATCGTACAGAGTTCTGTCGGTGCTCATTTTTGCGTTTTGACATACCTTTTGGTAAAACAAACAAATTGTATAATCGCGATTCAAAAACATGCTCAAAAATGCAAAAAAAAAACAGAATAGCTGTTACAACAATGAGTTTTTCAGTAATTGTTGATAATTTGTTTAATTTTCAAGTCGAATAATTTTGTGTCGATTTTTCTGGTAATAAATTACGCCCTATTTGCTGTGCTGATTTAATAATATTTGACGGAGTTAGTGTGAATTCTTCCATCTCAAAAAATGTGTAGGTAGTTATTTTTAAGGATTTTAGTAGGAACAATATGGCGATTACTGGCTACCTTAGTTATTTACTTAATAACGCTCGTCTCATAGCAGCCACAGATAATAATATTAATATAATATAAAATAAATAGCTTTATTTGCTATTATGAAAATTAAAATTGATCGGCCGAAAAATGATGTGTTTAACTTGGCAGTAAAGTAGATTTAATACCTTGGCTGTTTTAATAGACCCGGCTGCGCCTCGGCTACTAAATACCCGCCGCGGTATTAAATCTTATACTTTACCACCTGTTTTAACAAATAGCTATTCTTTCGCAATGTTAATAATGTTTTCATTTATTTACTGACAGTTGATAGTCAAGTCAAGAGTGTATTGTTTGGGGGATTCTGAAAGATGAAGTAAACAAAGAGAGATCTAATTATTTATACTACCTACAGAGAAAACATTGAATGAAGTTAATCAAATAATCAATAAAGTGGGTAATAAGGCATTAAAAATATTTAGTAGTAAGTCTTATAGATTCAATGTCAAAGCACTGAATTTTTGACAGAGAACCCACGAATAGCAGAATATAAATCAAAACTGTCACGATAAAAGGTAAGTAAATGCAGATATTGTTTTATATACTGGATACACGTTAGAACAATGTCAATAATAAACGAATACTAAATATTAAACTATACTACAGACAAAATCTTCGAGATACACTGTCTAAGAGTTAGTATTACAATTTTTTAATTGCTATGTGCATATACTAGTATAAACCTCCACAGCATCTTCTCGAAGGTGGTCTATGGTCCCACACACCTCGACCCACCTGTTGATCAACATTTCACGTAAGGCTGTGCACTACTACAATGCTTCAAAATGCAAAATATTTATTACTAATTATTTTTTTCTGTTTTAGATGGAATTCGTCAATACGTCGAATCGAATAGAAAAAAATTATAGTAAACATTTAATTTCGACATAAATTTTTAGTTTGTTAAGCTTTATTATATTCTGCGTATTTTCCGTAACTTGATACAAATATATTAGAATGTATTTTTACTGTATTATTATTTGTATATGAAGTTAAATCGATTTGTAATACTAATAACTGATTTTTTTAGAGGAGAGGTGGATGTGTTCCAACTGCCCAAAAAGTTATAAACAGAAGCGAATCTTACTGAGGCACATGAGACACGAATGTGGAAAGGAACCTACGTTTAAATGTCCCTATGATAAGTGCCGATACGCTGGCAGAAGAAAGTCTAACTTGAAGCTGCATATAGCCAATATGCATACTTGCAGGAATTTTAAGATTTTGTAGTTGCCTGAAAATAATTTCTAAATTTGTAACAACAAACAAGGAAATAAAATTGTTCGTTAAATTCTATTGGAAATACATAATTTGTTAAACCTATACCGTAGGAACTTATTTTATTTTAACAACTTGAATTCAGAGAATTATAAAAAAAATAATCGACATTTCTATAATTATAAATATAAAAATCAATGTTAGTCTGTCTTATAGGTTATGTTCAACGCGTTACTGAAAAGTTTGAGTAATTTTCAGTAGGTGGCGCTATATTTGTTAAAATTTTAATTTAAACCTACAGCAATTAACGATACATTTTTAGGTAGTTACTAACAGTAGCTGCTTCCTCAAACTAATAAATTTCTACACCTCGAGCGAGTATATGTATAAACAGGAAATGTATCTAACTAATTTTTGTTTTTAGGATTAGGTTTTGACGGAAACAGGTACTTTTGTTTGAGGTGCAAGCGAAGCTACAAATATAAAAACCATTTGACCAGCCATCTTCAGTATGAATGTGGCAAGGAACCTCGATTTGAGTGTCAGTTCTGTCATAAGAGGTTCTACCAGAAGTATTTACTGAACGCTCATATCAAGAGCAGTGTTAGGTGTTCGTTGAAATTTAGGCTGGTAATCAGCGAGGTGGCCCTTTAACTAACGAAGAGGTTTCTACGTTAAAACTGGAATTTGATAAGAATGTTCTACATATAGATAGTAAAATGAATTAATTATATGGGCGAATTTACTATAATGAATTCAAGAATAATCAACGAAATCAACTTCCATATTTTCAAGTTAATTTAGGTATCTGCAATGTAATGCTTATTTACAATAAAGTATTATTTACGAAAATATATTTGTTGGCATTAATACTTCTCTTGTGGAAATATGTTAGTTTATCATGTTTTAAGAACCCCCTCAAGAAATCAGATCAAAAACAATTTTTTTAGAGGTCTCTCAACATTTTTAAAAATTTCCAAAATCGTCAAATATTAATTTTTTTGTCGTTATTTAATCATTTTCCAACTTGAAAAAATACTCGATTCTAAAAATTTCAAATCGATATTTTAATTTAATTTACAGGTAACTCATAATTATTTTAACTTTAAAAGTAATGTTGTAACGTAAATATCAACAAAATAATTTTATTTGATGAAAAGAATACAAATAAATCACGACTTAGTAAATTTCTCGAGGCAAAATTTACTACCGCACTGTGAATATCAAATATTTTTATATAAATATTCGTTTTTTTTTTTGGGCCATCCTAATACATAGGCATTTTCGAAACCGAGAGAGTTGCACGAAACCAAAATTTATACAAGATAATACAATGCGAAACATCGCCATAATGTTAAAAATGTTGTCACTGCCGTTCTTGGGGGTGAAAATATGAAAAATTTAGAATTATTCAAATTTCGTGGCTGAAAACGTACATTTTAGGATGACTTAAACAAAAACGATTTTTTTTTTCGTGTCGTGAAAATATGTTACTTTATCATGTTTTAAGAGCCCCCTCAAGTCATGTCAAAAAAAAATTTTTTAAAGGTCGCTCAAGATTTTTTAAAAAAATTCCAAAATATTTATTTCTCGTTATTTTATCATTTTGTAGGTTGAAAAAAATCTCGATTCTGAAAATTTCAAATTGATATTTTTATTTCTAAAGGTCACTCATAATTATTTTAGCTTTCAAAGTAGTGTACCTATGTTTTCTAGCGACTTCTAAAAATAAATTTCAACGAAGTAATAATTTTTATTGAATGTTATATATCATCAAAGGTCATAATTATCAATTTTATTAATAGCAGATACCTTTTAAACATTTTTTCTACAACTGAACATCGAATATTTAAAAAAATTTTCTTCGACATTGAGGTTGGGGCGCTCCCTTAGCATTAAGAAAAAAGATTTTTTTGTATACTAATTGTTTTTCTATTACCATTATATCAAAATTACTGCACACCGTGACATTTTAACATTTGTGAAGACATTTGCAAACAAGATAAAACTGAAGCTACATACCTTTGAATACAATCTACAATCTCTCTAGCTATTTTTTGTAATTAAAAAAACTTTTTTTATTAATTTGTTTCAGTGACACCCTGTATAATGTCGAATTTATTTATTTCGTGTGCTCCCAGTTATTCCTTACGAATATAGGATAACCCAGGGGTTTTAATTTATAAATTGTTTAGACGTTAATTACTCTTTATTTCAGGTATTCAAAGATGGCCCTGTGTTAGATGTGGAAAACCTTATAAATCTAAAAAGGGCATGGTGGCACATTTAAGGTTCTCGTGCGAGAAAAAGAAAAGTTTTTTCTGCGATTTGTGCGACGCATCATATTTCTATAAAAAAAATTTGAAAATTCACACATTGCGATGCCATGCTGGTCTGTACCATTTTTGACTTCCCCCCAAAGATTTCCTAGGGCATATTAGTAGGTTAAAATAAAATCTAAAGTGTATACCAAAGATTGTGCCAACGATTTTATAATTTATTACTTTATTACTATGTAAATAGTGTATGTTTGTGGTCGTGATATAATAATTTAAATGTTTTGTATTAATATTTGAATGTTTCATTGTCTAGGAAATTTACTTTTATTTTTCTTGGTGGAATTTAGTTAGAATTTTTTATCAAGAAAAAAATTAATTGGTTAGCCAACTCCTGTATTTGCAAAAGAAAATTTTTCAAGCTATAAGCTCTACAATTATATTGCTCAATTATGAATAGTACATAAACTAATGCAAACAATTAAAGGGTCAAAAGAATTTCCGAAATTTTCCGTGATTTTTGACAGACTGTATTTAGGTGAAAAATGGTCGTATCAGGAATTAAAGAAAAGCATTTTGAAGCTCTAAGATTCTAATTTTTAGATCTTTCAGTCGAAATTTTTTAAGAGCTACCTACGGTTATCATGCAATTCTAAGAAATAGCGCTCCAAAAAAATTTTGGAATTTTTTTTTTTCAGCTAAGCCATTGCATGTACCAGGTAGCTTGTTTATTCAGCTTCAATTTCCTTTTTTTTAATTTCGATACGACCATTTTTCATCGAAATATCAAAAAGGATCCTTTTGTCTTCAATTATCGATATCTCGGACACAAATGGTCGTACAGAGAATTGAAGGACAGTTTCGAAAACTGGAATAAATTTCCTATAACATGCTGTAGCAACTTTTCGGAAATTTTTTTTTCCTCTTACACGAATTTTAATAAGAAAAGAAGGGTAATTTATGGTTTTTTAGAAAATTGGTTAAATTACAAATATTCACGAAATGACTAATGTTAAGCATAAATTTTACACTTCGATATACCCAAAAGAACCCTAGGAAGTTTCATCTAGATCTAGCGAACCGTTTCTAAAAATTTTTGAAGTTTTCTCACATTTTTACCGCAAATTACGTTTAAATTGATGAAAAAAATTTTTTTGAAATTTTTATTTTTTTTGTTTTTTTTAAAAACCTGCCGGAAGGTGAAAAATTTGTGCGTTCTGCATAATGTAGAAGGATCAAAATAATTTCAACTTTGCAACTGTACGTTTGTAGTTCTAATTATAAATGTAGATTCATTTATTGCTTTAGTTTTAGGTAATCATTCCTGCCGGATATGCAGAAAAGTGTACAGACACCGCCAGACTCTGTACAACCACTTGCGTTTTGAATGCGGAAAGGAACCGATGTTTAGATGTGACTATTGTCCTTACCGAGGGAAGAGGAAAACGCATCTCAAGGTGCACATGCAGAAAGTGCATTACATATTTTAGTAATCCATATTTGAGTACAATTGAACATTACAGTAATTTTGTACACAGAAAAGTAATTTATGTTCAGCACGTGGTTAGTGAACAAACACAGCAGTTATAAAATGTTTATTTCTTACAAATTATCGAAATCATTGATTTTGAATTATAATTGTGGACAAGCTAGATATTCTTTTGTTTTCATTAGTATCAATTCCAATCAGTTCCAATTGGTTATTTGATATTTATTGGTTTTCCCGTAAGTGCTTTTAATAACCTTTATGGATATTTAGTGCCATTATCCCTTCATTCTTTCATCTAACTAAATCCATATACGTACTATTAATTGTGAGTAATCTTTTGTATTCAGCTTATATCTTATCGACTACAGTTTTTTTACATTTTTAATTATCGAAGAATCCATGAGACGTTCTACATTAAACCTAACCTAACCTTTAGTATCTGTCAGAAAATGTAAAAAAGCAATAATAAAAAAAGAATTTAGTACACATATGTCATAAAAATATGTTTTAGGTGGTTTTATATGTGAGAATTGCAACAGGTCGTATCGGCACAAGCGGTCGTTGTCCCGACACTTACAGCTTGAATGTAACCAAGAACCAAAATTTTTGTGTCCGTTCGAGGGTTGCGGATACAAGGCCTATCAAAAGTCGAGTCTGCAGAGACATATGGCTGTAAGACACTAACAGTTAAAGTTCTATTTTTAAGGTATCTGTATATAATAATTTGGTGACCAATTTCTAAAAACTGAAAATAAAACAATAAATCTTAATATGTTTTTTATATCAAGAAAATAGTGACGATAAAAAGTACCAGATTTTTTAGTTTTGTGTAAGGGATATTTGTGAGTGAAACAGCAAATTATGTAGGGCGTTACATGCAAAGAATTAATATAATTTCAACACTTTTATTTTATTATTCCACATAAGTATATTATAAAAGTAGTAGTAGCCTTGATACCTATAAATAATTTATATCGAGAGAAAGTTCATTTTGCTTCGTAACATGACAATGATCTATATTTGGCCACACCCAAGTCTTCATTAATTATAAGTCAGTATATATACTTCTTTAACATTTTGACCTATCAATTTATTATTATTATTAATTTAAGGCGAATAATTTTCGATCTATCCATTTAATTTTTTATTTAATATTGATAATGTTGATTTTTATTGGAGTGATTGTTTGTCACAGGTACTTTATTCCTTAATTTTTATTTGTAACAGCCTTTTTAGCGCTTCTAACTGATGTTACTTCAGTAAAGAATAACGGTCATGTTATGTGGTGCTATACACATTCTCTTCAAATGGGGCCACACTATTTTTAGACAGACCCAAGAACTGGATTACTGAATTGAGAGTAGACTGATTATCGCATTGGTTTAAATAATTAATTTTTTGCAGGGGGCAAGTCGGACAAAGTAGACCATTCTATGGTACCTTATTTAAACATTTTATAGAAGTTATCAGGGGGCGTAGCTCAGATGGTAGAGCGCTCGCTTAGCATGCGAGAGGTACCGGGATCGATGCCCGGCGCCTCCACTATTTTTTTTAATATTCTATCGACAAGAAAGTCTAAAAGGTTCTATTGAATGTCAACCCAAAATAAAATTAGCAGCAATTGTTGTTTGTAACTTTTTACCTTCTTAATGTTGGAGAATCATTTATTTTGTATTATTTCATTCTTGTATATTTTTAGGGTTGCCTCAAATTTCCTTAAATATGAATTTATACAAACATTTTTTCTTCATTAAGTTATGTGTTCTTTTTTCTCTTTTTTAAAATACAGATGACAAGACGTTGTTATTCTTTCAGATGCGTATAGCTCCATTGCTATTTATTTTACAAAACAAAAATAAATTTACAAAGTTTCAAGTTTTTGCAGTGTGATCAATTTGTTCATGTACACTTTCGTTTTCAAGTTATAACATAAACTTCAAGTTTTTTAATGTAAACCATAGTTAGCTATGAGCTAGAAAAAAAAGTCTTTTTTTATGCTTTCCAACGATATAATATTCAGAATTGTTATTAAAAGAAATGGGAAAACTGCTGCTTTTAACTTTTCAGTTTCTCATTAAGGATCATAAAACTGCACATCTTTCCTCATTTTAGGCTTTTTTGTGTCTCTGCCACTTTGCCCGGTCCTACACAAAACGTCAAAAAAAAACTCACCCTGTATATAGTGTGTGTTCATATCAGCAATATTTAGAAACTCCCTTAAGTGTCGAATTTTTAAAATATATTTTATTGAGAGTGAAATAATACATAAAATAGAAAATACGAGAATGATAAGATACCGATGAATAAATAAATATTATAGAAAATTGATACCTGTATTCCATAACCAAATAGATATTATGAGAACATACACATGATATTGTACATTCAATTTATTGATTTGTCTTCGACAGGTGCACTTATTATTTCTTATGTGTGAAAGTACCTATTCTATGGTATTTTTTTAGACAATTTATAAATGATCACAGGGGGCGTAGCTCAGATGGTAGAGCGCTCGCTTAGCATGCGAGAGGTACCGGGATCGATGCCCGGCGCCTCCACTTTTTTGCTATAATCTTTTTTTTTTTAATATTCTATCGCCTCCAATTTTTTAATATTTTTTTAAATATTGTAAATGTCTAAAGAATTTTATTGATTTTGTCGACCCTAAAGAAAATTTGCTATTACCTTCTTAACATTACAGAATAATTTTTTATACTTCTGTATTTTAAGGGATGTTTTGAATTTCCTCAAATAAGTGCTTCTACCAGACATCTTTCTATTTTTAAGTTATGTGTTCTGTTTTCTTTTCTGTGAGAACAGTAAATTCTAAAGAAAAATAAGATGATGTTTTGCAGGCGATATGACTTTTGTGACCACTGCATTGCGTTGCACCTGATCAAGGAATCAAATCAAACTTACCAAACTTTATGTTTTTTGGGGATGCTCTTTCATGTGGTGCCCACATAAAATTAAAAAAAAAATCATTCAGATCACGAAAATCGACTTCCAAGTTGAAAATCACCGCAATTTTCTCCTATTTCAATCTTTATACTGTTTCATTCGTAGAATATAACAATTTAATTTTTAAAGTAACAATTCTCTTAATACACCATATGCGGCAAAACTAGAATATATAATAAAAATATAAACAATATTGTATGTGCAATTTTAACTATTTAGTTGTACAAAGTAGACCATTCTGTGGTATTTTATTTAAACATTTTATAAAAGTTAACAGGGGGCGTAGCTCAGATGGTAGAGCGCTCGCTTAGCATGCGAGAGGTACCGGGATCGATACCCGGCGCCTCCACCTTTTTTTAAAAGAAATATTGGTTGAAAATATCGCTACCTTTTTAGGGTTCGATATAAATGCTCTCCAAAAATTAATAATGACTTTTATTACGACTTAGTACGTACTCATCTTTACAACCTACAAAAATATTGCAGGAGAAAATATATCTTGAAAATCCACACAGTTGTAGAGCAAATGTGTCTAGCTACAAATTGTAGGGTAATTCTTTCACAATAAACTGTAAAAATAATCAGAACTTAAATGTCGTAATTTCGTATTTTTAAGCAATATTGTACGCCAGTTAGACACATCTCGTAGCTGTTCTCATCTGTGCCAGAATGTTCACAATTTGGTCGAATTTGGTAATGTAAAGGCGTTTAATTAATCTTTTTACGAGTGTTAACAGGGGGCGTAGCTCATACGGTAGAGCGCTCGCTTTGCATGCGAGAGGTACCGGGATCGATGCCCGGCGCCTCCACTTTTTTTATCATATCTTCGTCAATTCGAGACAATCACAATTGTTACCTTATCATTTTAGCTCAAATAACCTTCTATAAAAAACTTAATTTAATTCGAATCTTATACAAAATTCAATACGTTCAATTTAACGATTATTACATACAGGGTATCTCAAAGCGAACGGGCCATATTTCAAGGATAGTTTTCAGGGTGAAAAAAGAGTTGTTTTTTTATGTGTTATGGTACTACAATATTTAATTCTGTAATGAAACTTCTTTAGTACTTTTATTTTTTGCACAACAATACCGAATTAAAGCAGAAAACACCTTATTAATGATTTATTATAAAATTTTTCAAGGTAATTGGTAAATTACGAAGAATGATAGCGACAACGTTGCACTGTCTTAATTTTAAAGGTAAATGCCAATACGTTTATTTGTGATGTAAGCAGGTACCAGTATTAAAGCAGAGTGAAAGCAGATAAATTAATTTATATGTTTCATTCTAGTATTGCCTTGACAAAATTGCGGTTCTTTAACATTGTTGTAAATGTTATCAGGGGGCGTAGCTCAGATGGTAGAGCGCTCGCTTAGCATGCGAGAGGTACCGGGATCGATGCCCGGCGCCTCCAATTTTTTGTGGTAGTGAATTATAAGTACTAGGTAGAATAAAAGTTCAATATCAAAAGATTTTTTAATGTCTTCAGCCCAACAATACAAGACTAAAACTTAGTACAAATTCTTAACACAGGACGTGTTAATAAACGGATGTGTTGTAGAAATGAACTTAAGAGGGCTCTATATCAAATAGGCAACCAGCAATACATTTTTATAGATTTTATTACACAGTTTGTCTAAATATGAACAAATGCTGCTTATTTGTTATCATACTTATCTCACTTGATAAGTGGACAAGTTAGTAATGTGTTCTTAAATATTTTTAATCTAACCGTGATGCATATTTTATTGTTTGATTTAGTTGCATGTAATTTTAGTTGTGTATCCATGTAATATGTATTGTATGGTATACAAGTGACACATCTTGTTGAAATTGTCACGAAGAAAATAAACTGCTTCAACAGGGGGCGTAGCTCAGATGGTAGAGCGCTCGCTTAGCATGCGAGAGGTACCGGGATCGATGCCCGGCGCCTCCATCAAATATTTTGTTACATTTTTTTTCCCTGGATGTCCTAAACTTTTCTAATAGATTTAACTACTATTTTATTACTTTCTTGCATGATCCTCCTCAGTCCCGTAATACATTCTTGTTGGATTAATTTCATAGAAATCTAAATTATCTTATCGACATAACCCACACTGGATGATTTTCAAAGATCTTAGTATTTATATTTTATTTTACACTTAACATTTTTCAGACGTTTATCATTGCGAAATTTGTTCTAAATCCTATAAGACATATCCATCCCTGTGGAGGCACAAGCAGTACAATTGTGGAAGTGACAAGTTGTTCAAGTGTATCTATTGTGACAAATGCTACAGAGTAAAGTACGAAATAAAGGAACATGTGAAACGTAGACACCCTGATAAGTTCGAGCAATTCAAGTCCGAGTACAAGCAACATTACAGTTTCAAATATTAATTGTTATATGATCAACATATCCATGTGTAGGCTTGGCCAAATTCATTTTGTTTCAGATAAATAACATATTTACCAGACCCCTAAGTAAAATTTTTGTACAGAAGGCCCTACTATTAAGGCCTCAACGAACTCTTTCCCTGATCTGCGCATCTCTCGAACAAGTTGAATTTAGTCAAGCTGTTTACTTTTTCCATGTGGGTTTCATTTTACAATTTTTAAATTTTTCTTAGGATAAGTGATTCACATTATTTATATTTACATACATCCTAACTGTATATTTCTTAAACTTAGATCTTTAGTCAGGATCGAAATATGATTGAGAATTGATTGTTACAAAACAGAAAAATATGTACGTGTCATTACTACACAACTGAGTGTTTGTAGAGTTATATTATAACGAACATACATATGTGTTAAGTTTTGTGTACCAGGTAGTAATATACTCATTATATTAATATTGTTGCTTTATTCATTTTTAACGTGTTAAAAGAGTAAGAATAATTTTCTTGAAATCGGTTGGGATTCCGAAATAACTTTATTTAGACAAAGTACCATTATTTTTTGCTGTTCTATCATCTCCCGAAGTCTGGTAGATTAAAAATGGGACACCACCTAGATACATTCAAGTAACATTTCGGACATACCTAATCCCAACTCATCACTGTCAAATATTTCTAACATCAAATATAGGAATGATAGTTGAATGTATAATAACCTCATGTTGAAGATTCACATAATCTAAATTGTCTTATTTTCAGAAGGTGTAAAGAAATTTACTTGTCATATCTGTAAAAAGAAGTACCAACACAGGTGTACTCTTTTGAGACATTTAAAAATCGAGTGCGAAAATGTTGGATCAGAAGTATGTCAGTATTGCAGAAGAGTTTTCAAACATCGCCACAATCTCCAAAGACACATTGCAACCCAACATATAAAAATTGCACAGCAAATTTATCTGTAAGAGAAATCGTCTATATTTCGTTATAAAAAAATATAATTTAATTACTTAGGTATTGTTTACGATTTATTTTTATAAAAAAAATTAAAATTTCGAAAATAGCCACGTCAATAAACTTTTAAAGTACATATTATTGTAATACATCTAACCATTAGTAATATAACAAGCCTTCAAATAGCGGAGTGTTAACTTTTATTGTTGTTCTGAGATGTTATTTATTATATATTATATATTTAGTATTTTTCAGTTTAATTTTCCCTCATATTCATTCCACAATTCGCCAATTGCTCAACTCTTTTAATTTTCCCTGTTGTCTCGTATATTTGCTTTTTATCTACATTGTTATTTAACATGTTATTGCATTTTGTTGTCTTTTACCATTCATTCTGTGTCGTGTTTGCTTTTTTCAGAAGATACAAACGATAAATACTAATAAAGAATGTTTCAGGTCAAGCTTACTTTAAATGTCTACAGTGTTTCAAAAGTTACAAACACAGAACCAATTTAGTTAGACATCGCAGACTGGAGTGTAACAAAGCACCTTCGTATCATTGCCCGGTTTGTAACCTTTTGTTTAAGCACAAGCACCATCTTCAGAAACATCAAGAAAGACAACACAGCGTCCAAAACTGATTTTTCTGGTTCGACAGGGTTCAGGATTAAAAATGACGTAGTAATACTGCTAAAGCAGGAGTTGTAACATGTAACTTTTTTTTGTTAAATTGCTGTATTAATATGTTAAAATTATACTGGTAAAGAATACTTCAAGAGTAGCTTCTTTGGGGGAAATAAACTAATTTAATCGATTGCCCAAGCACAATTCGTTTCCTTGAAAAGTTGTGATTGTTTAGAGAAGTTTCTTTAGATATATTTTTAAGATCTTAAGCGTAGATGTTACTAAGAACATCTTAAACAATATTTTGTGTTATTTTGGCTATATTCATTTTGTTGGTAGAGATTTTAAATTCATGTTTTTTGAATTGCCATTTGTATTGTAAAAACACACACTTTTTGTATATCTCTAAAATGCATAATTTTTTAGGAAAAAATATGTTTTTATACTACAAACAGTTGAGAATATAAAAAATCTCACTACTTTTTGCTATATTTTCTATGATTTACTGAATAGCCTACATTCGATTTACGTCTTCCTTTTACTTTTTTTCTTCCACTTTCCTTCCTTATTTTTTGTTTGTTTTTATTTTAAGTTAAACCGTTTTCAGGTCCATTTATCTGTCCCGATTGCAACAAAAATTATGCAACTAAATCAACCTTAGCGAGACATATGAAATATGAATGTTCCAAGCAACCCAGGTTCGGTTGTGGATTATGTTTCTACCGGGCATATCAAAAGACTCACGTTGTCAGCCATCTCATGAGAAAACACTCGATTCAATGCAGATCGGAAGTGATTGAGAAAATTGTTATGTTTAACGAATCAGCTCAATTAGATGAAGAATACTACTCGATTTGATACATTTTCTACATTGGTGATTTGATTTGGATACGTAGTTTCTTGTTGAATTTTCAAAATACTAAAAAAAATTATTGTTGAAAGAATTAAAGTTTCAAGTTGGACACCTTATAACCCCAAAAGTAATTAGACAATAATTCGCAATTAATTAAAATTGTTTAAATGCTATAAGAATTTTCAAATGTAATTATATGGAAGCGTAAGTATAAGTAAAGGTATAACAGAATCAAAATAACGTTTTAATCCAGCAAATTTTGTCTTCAGCGTTAAAAACTTAACATTTAAATTTTCGAATGTGAAATATATCCTGAGACAACATGGGCTATTGATTATATCCAAAAAAACAGGGAACTATGACGTTCAAGCAATTTTATTGCATGAATCGTTCAAAGAGTCATTTTAGATGAAAAAACCACGCAGTGCTATTAAATTAGAGGATTGATGTTGAAGATAGGGGTGAAAATGCACTTTTGCAGTTTTTTAAATATAACACGAAAACGAAGCAAAGTTTCGGTATAGTTCATAGGAAAAATTTTGTAGAGAATTGAATTTGCCATCGTAATGGCTTATTTAAAAAATTGAATAGAAAAATTTTATGCAAAAAATCGTTAATTATTAATAATAATAATAAGCAGAAAATTTGATTTTTTTATTTATATTTTACTTTTTGGATCTAATTTTTTTTTAGTAGATGTAGGCAAAGAAAATTTCTTTACAAAAAAACTAGATGAGATTCCCTTCAAAATGATGGGTTTTCAAAAGTTTTTGGACTAATATTGACTGAGTTATAACCGGTCAAACTTAAATATTTTTTAAATTTTCGTCGTTTTTAACATAATAATTATTATTATTTTTACAACGAATTAGTTCTTTACTTAATAAAAAATTATTTCAAAAGTTTTATCTGTTAATAATAAATAAAGATTTTCACAACTGTATGAAATATAAGAGATTTTTCAAATGAAATTACAGTTTATCATACTATATTTCTTTTTTTGCTACCTCAAATAAAGAGATTTATAATAATGTATATAAATGATTTAATTTAAAAACTACTTATTAATTATACCCAAATATTGTTTAGAATTTAAAACATTTAGATTTGTAAAATGATTTAATTTGAAATGTATTTCATTTCTGTTTCGTTACAAGTCTACAAGGTAGACTTTTACCGTTACTTTTTTGTAAAAATAATAAAAATTATAATCATTATTATGTTAAAAATTTGACCGGTTATAATTCAGTCAGTTTATTAGTCCAAAAACTATTGAAAACGCATCATTTTGAGGGGATTCTCATTTAGTCTTTTAGTACAGAAATTTTCTTTACCTACTACTACTAATAAAAAAATTGGAGTCAAAAAAGTAAAAACAAAATAAAAAATATTGTCTATTGTTTTTTTATAAATTGTTAATTAACGATTTTTCACATAAAATTTTCCTTTTAAATTTTTTAAATAAGCCATTTCGATGTGAAATTCAATTCCCTAAACAATTTTTCCTATGAACTATAACGAAATTTTGCTTCGTTTTCGAGCTACAATTAAAAAACTGAAAGGGGTGCATTTTCATCCCTATCTCCAATTTCCACCCTCTAATCTAATAACACTCCGTGGGTTTTTCATCTAAAATGACCATTTGAACGATTCATAGAATAAATTATCTTGAACGCCATAGTTCCTTTTAAAATCCTATAATCAATAGCCTAACAGATGATTCAATAAAGTCTCATAAGGGAAAAATTCATAATTGTAAAGATTGGAAATTTCCAGTGTTACCTATTGTTGAGAAAAGTATTGCAATCTAGTACTTTACTCATATTTGAGGTAAAGAAACGGAAATTTTATGAAAAATATCTTATATGAGCTCATTTCATCAATGTAAATAATTCACTGGTATTAAAGATCACATCACATTATATGTATATTTTTGCTAAGGGTGATAGGGTATTAAAAATATTGTTATGAACACCTTGTTTTATATAGTTTATGATTTATTTATTGATTAGTTAGATATTTTTTGTATTAGTTATTTGTAGATAAAATATGTAATACTGTTTACTCTTGTTTTATTTCAATTTTGATTTCAATGAATTCGACAATCCTTTACAACTCTTATTAATACTGTTTATTTCACCTAAGTAAATTATGAATCTAATGAAGAGAAATTTCATTAACCAAGTAATAATTATCTACTTTGATATGTACAATAAAGGATTTTTAAAATTGTTTCAAATAAAATTGAAATTGAAAACAAACAAAACCTCCGAATTTGATTTTTGATATAATTTGCTACTCTCTTGTACGAAAAATGTAGAATTCACTGTCTTTTTTAAATTCAACCATCACTTTCTGTTGTCAAAAACTCATATTAACCATACCATGCTGAAATTGTGTCCGTTGTTATTTGTTTTAAGAGAAAAAGAAAAGAGTAAAAGTACTGACACTATTTTTTTAGATTATCGATTCGGGTGTCCCATATGCAGCAGGAGATACAAATACAAAGGCAACTTGATGAGGCATAAAAAGTACGAATGCAACCAGGAGCCCCAGTTCGTGTGTCAAGTGGAAGGCTGCAGCTATTCCTGCAAAGTCAAGGGCAACTTGGACCGTCATTTTAAATACAGGCACGCCGTTGGTCTTCCTATCAAATTCGACTACAAGTACATGTACCAAGAAACGAAGCCTTTTTCCTGGCATCAATGAATTCGTTGATACTTTAGTGCTGATATGTGTTAGTGACTTGTTAGTAAAACGGACCAACATGCGATGATCACAGTTATATCGCCATTTTGCTATAACGTAGCTTGCTGCAACCCTTAATAATAATAAAAATATGTAGCCAATTTGAGGATAAAGAAATTTCATTTTAACAAAAAGAGCAAAATTAAATTTTTGAGTTTTGTTTTCCTATATAGTAAACCATATACAATAATGTCCTAAGTTGTGTTTCGGTAGTGGTAGTGCATTTGTTTTTAGTTAATTGGCAAAAATTTTTATTTTTTGAATTAAATATAACAAATTATACAGGGTGGTCTTAGGTACATTCCAGTAATAAAAGGAAAATTTCTGCAGTTAATTTTAAGAAGGTTGAGGGAAAATATATTCCTGCCTAGGTATGCAGACAAGAAGAACCAAAAGAGATAATTTGTTAAAATTTTGTAATTAGTCGAAACTTTCTGTCGGTTTCTTAACGCTACTTTAAGGTTTGCTTTTAAAACTTGAAAACCCAGTGTCGCGCCAATTTTCTCAATAAGTACATTGTAAAGTACCTTTACCTATACCCATGTCGGAACAGACTCAAGCACGACCCTGTATATTTCTGGAAAGCGCAGGGCACCCTTTTTCAACTAGGTGACTATTGTTTTCTTCTAAAAAAATATAACTTTGATCTGTAAGTCTGTAAGAAACTTGTAATGTCTCCTTTTGGCTACATATTTTAGAATCTATATTCAGAGAAAATTGTTTTGTCTGCCCATTAGTATTTTGCGCTTTTTTATATCAGCTATTTATTTATTTCATTGAGAATATCTTTATCAAATCACGAGTGAAGTATGTAATTATAAATATTTGCTGAAAATATAAATAATAAGAAGAAATACGTGTTTTCTATTCCTTCAAATATTCTTTTACGTCCGATGAACAGCTAGATGATTTAAATTTTGTGTCAAATGCCACTTTGAATTAAAAAAATCATATCGAACCTACAAATTATTTTTCATTCGAATAAAGAAAGTAGTAAAATGCGTTATTTTTTTATTTTCTATGACCAGAACCAAACACCAAACGAAAACCTGTTTACTTAAAAGAAATGTTCACTGATCTCTTACATTTTTAGATTACAAACCACTACAAGGATTTCCCTCCACAATTTTTGTTGGAATGCGTTTTCCAACTTACGACACATTCTCCGAGTTTTTCAAACAATATGAATTCGAAAATCGAATTAGGTTCAGCAAGGCAAAGTCGAGAAAGCTCGAAAACAGGGGCAAAACTAAAATACCTCTCAAGCCAGAGTTGGTCTATTACGAAATTGAATACAAATGTGTCGTAAAAAAGTAAGTATTTGTATTAGACAGAAAATAAATTATTCTGTTATAGTTATTGTTGTTGCACTAATAAATAAATTTAGAAAATATATACTACGAGAAACTAAAATAAAAAAATTAAGTCTAAAAATATTATTTAATTATTTATATTATTTATATATTTTTTTTAATTATTATTTATAACTTTCATGTATTCGTACATGCTTGTATTGAAATCATTTAATTGAAATATGTCAATACATATACAGGGTGTCCCGAAATTAATGGGACACAGAGCAAGAGTAGTTTCCTTACATCAAAATAATGCGATTAAGTCAAACTTACCCTGGTCCATTTGTGGCTAATAAAAAAGTTACAGGTCGTTAAAGTTGAAATTTTGAATTCAAAATTCTTAAAATTCTTAAAAAGTTTTCAAAGGATTCCTTTGAAAATTTGGATTAGGGGGTTTTCTGGGACAAGAAAACGAATCCGTACTTAGTTTTACTGTAGGCGCTAGAGAGCGCTACGAAATGTGCTCTTGGTTAATAAAAACTGGTTATAACTTTTTTATCAGTGTGTGTACTATTGTTGTCCTATCTATTTTTCACAAATAAGGGATACTTGTTTTATGTCGATAAATTTAACCGTTTTCGATTTATTTCTTGTTTTTCTATTGGATGCAATAAAATAAAATACACAATTTATTAAAACTACTGAACTACTGAAGTGGTCACTTCTGCTAATTGATTACAGGATAAATGTTGTATCTTTTACTGATTGTTTTAAATTGAAAATGTGTTTTTTTTTTCGTAAAAATCTAATCTTTTTCATCAAAAAATGTTAAATAACGAAAAAAAGAAAAAGGTGAAAGGAATATTTTTTTAATTATAAAAATTTAATGTAGCCACCTGAATGTAATTAAATTATTATTAAAAATAATCTTTAGTTTTTTACGTAAATAACCACAAACTTTTATTTTATTTTATTTTATTGCATCCAATAGAAAAACAAGAAATAAATCGGAAACGGTTAAATTTATAGACATAAAACAAGTATCCCTTATTTGTGAAAAATAGATAGGAGAACAATATTTTTCAATTAAAACTTTCGTACACACACTGATAAAACAGTTATCAGTTTTTCTCAACCAAGAGTACATTTTGTAGCGCCCTCTAGTAGTACGGATTCGTTTTTCTCGTCCCAAAAAAAACCCTAATCCAAATTTTCAAAAGAATCCTTTGAAAACTTTCTAAGAATTTTAAGAATTTCGAATTCAAAATTTCAAATTTAACGCACTGTAACTTTTTTATTAGCCACAAATGGACCAAGGTAAGTTTGGCTTAATCGCATTATTTTGATGTAAGGAATCTACCCTTGCTCTGTGTCCCATTAATTTCGGGACTCCCTGTATATTTATTTTTTATTTAAGGCATTGCCCTGCCTTTATAAAAGTCAGAGCCAGCAGGGACGGTCAGACTCTTGAAATAAAAAAGATGGATTTAACACATGACCATTAAAAGAAAAATCAACTATTTAAAACTGTATAAGTATATTTGTTACATGTTGACTTTTATCAAAAAATTTATAATTCAAAAACTGTGTTCTCATTTTACAAACCACTATCCTATTATAAAACAACATAAAATGTCTACAGGTAAGTAAAGACTACGTATTAAACTTAGTTAAAGCTGTGAAAATTATGAGGCTAGTACGATACAGTCAGTTTTTTCTCTAACTCAACAAAATATGTGACATTGATAAGTCAGGTTAGATTGTAATAGTTGTGTCCTGTTATCGAGTGGAATAAAATCTAACTTCATGTTGACGTCGTAAAGAAACTTTTTATTTCTAAAAAAAAATATCTATATAGATAGTTACAAAAACAGAGCCATAGGTAAGAGAAATTTTAATGATTTTCGCATCTAAGAAATAAGTAGTGGTTAGTTGTATTAAAATCTCTTTATCTATCCTATTTCTAAAGATAGCTGAAGAAATCCACATTGCGGAGATCTTCACTATTGCACGTCTATACTTAACAATCTGTAGTCATAGCGTTGATCTTTTGAGATTTGTAAAACACGATTATTTTAGGTGAAAAAGCACACCACCGCTGTGTCCAGTGCAACCGTCTGTACAAACACAAGGCTTCTCTTTACAAGCATGTAAAATTTGAATGTGGCAAGAACCCCCTGTTTGCCTGCGATTACCCAGGCTGCGCCTTCACTTGTAAACTGAAAGGAAACTTGACGAAACATACCAAGAGGCATAAGAATTCGTTACAGTCTGGTTTGGGGGATAATATTACTGAAGATTATATGGATTAGAATTGAGAGTTTCTAAAAGTGCGAAGATATGTTAATAATTTGACTAAATGATCATTTCTGATTGATATATCAACACATTTTTCAAGAAAGCATTTCGCAAAAAAGTCGGAAAGGATCCCATTGGTCGGAAACAAGCACTTTCTCACACACATCTCCAAGAAAAATTAACTTTACCTACAAATTTTCGACGTAGCTAATAGATCGCAAGACTTGTGTACGTAGACACAAACGTAAACTATCCACAGAACAATCGAAATTACATTTATGTTTCCCTAGAACGTAGAGACACTGCTCTTTGATAAATACACAGAAACATTACATGTATAGACTCAACGTCTTAATTCAAATGGACATCACTACAATAAGTTTATAGATTTGTGTCGATTATTAGTATATCAACCTTTAAAGTGATTTTATTAATATCTTCTATATTTTCTCTTATTTGTACAACTGAATTGTATTGTATTAATAAATATATTGAATTTTGTGATATTTAACTTTAATAAAACATTTTTAATTGCCTACATATAATGAGTATTGTATCTTCCGTCTCAATAAAATCTGACAGAGATATACGTGTCAAAGTTCTTGGCATGAAATTTTCGAAGCTATTTTTAAATGTAGGCTTAAGACAATAAACGAAAAACGCAACTTATGAGTTATATTTCTTTATTGGAGACCTTCTAGTTTTTGGGGTTAGGAATTGCTCAAAGAAGCATTGCAAGCAAACTTATACAATTGTACTCAAATGTTTTGTGTGTGCAAGTAAAAATTTTCATTACGTTTCTGATTCTTTTTGGTTTTAGGTGGAAATTTACATACCTGTCCAGATTGCAAAAGATCGTATAGACACTATGCGTCGCTATACAGACATCGTAGATTTGAGTGCGGTAAACAACCCTCTTTCAAATGTTCCATAGAGGGGTGTTCTTTCGAAGCCAAACTGAAATCTAATCTAAAACAACATTTGTGCAGACATAATAAGCTAAAGAATGTTTTACCTAAGTGATAAAAGTTGGATTTACTTATTATTTATTAATGATATGCTTGTCAAAAACAACCTGAAAACTATTTTTGTCACTAAGTAGTGGCGTATGAAGTGATATTTAGTTAGTTGCTAGTAATTTTGTTAACAGTCTTGATCCCAGGAGAAATAAAAATTTAAGACATTTGAAAATTTATTTATTCTAAAAATATGTTGTTTTTCCATGTTTCTTTTCAACACGTTATCAATTGGTAACTCTGCGTAGAATTTGAAACATCTGTACTGCATTAAGAGGCATTTTATTAACTATGTTCATTTAATTTTTTTCTTTTTATGTATAGAAACTATATCACTAACATCGTAAGTCCATGCGAAGGTATGTTAGTTTCTCTTGAAACCTACTGAAATTTCACATGAAATAAAAAACTTTATAAACAAGTTTCTTATTAGATATGAAAATTAGGTAAAAACAAGCGTATTGGTAGAAAAGTTATAGGATGGTCAAAGGAGTGGCGTTCCCAAAAAGTATGACACTTAGAATTCTCTGGTTCTACAAAAAATATTATTTCGTGGTACCAAATCCACTAATTTTACCCGAAGATTATTTGGTCTTACTTGATCTACGTATTTTAAAGACACAAGAATTTATTTCCAAGGAAACATTGTCTTCACTTTTGACTAATATATTTTGTTTTAGATGAGGAAGATCATATTTAAGAAACAAATTTTTACTAACAGATTTACAGCCTTTTTCTGACTGAACTGAATACGTATCACTATTTAAAGGACGTATTATATAAGTTAGTTAAATAAAATTGGAAAATGGATGAACGATGAAAACAGAAAAATCGGTATTTTTAATATGAAAATGTATCTTACAATAACTCTGACTAGTTTTTGCAAGTATTCTTTTTTTATATGTACACAAAAACTATTGTCTTGTTTCAAGGAAACATAGTTATGAATACAATATGATCCGAGCATAATCTTTTACATCGAATATACTTTTAAATTCAAAATTGTAATGTGCAATTAAATGATTGGTTATAAATAATATTTTTTTTCTACTTTAAAAAGTGCATATTAGTAGTCCTTATATATATTTAGTTATTTTATTCTATTTTATGCAATTCGTAAAGTTTTTTTCCTGTAGCTTCAAAGACAAAAATGTGCTAACTTTGAAATCATTTCAGATGAACATCGTTATCAGTGCGACCCACTTCTAAGCGTCACCAGAATTGAAAGTGAAGCAGGGGCGACAATTTGTACTTACCCAGTCATATCCTCTATAGATTCTCTTGCTGCAGAAGAAGAAAAAAGTGGGAATACTGTCCCAGAAAGACCGAGGAGGACGAAGAGGAAGCCAATGACTAAAACTTTCCACAGAGAATTAGTGACAAAGCTGCGACACAAATACGTTAGGCAAAAGCACCAGAACATATTGATATGCGAGAAGAAAGGCAAACTAATAGCAACCCTGCGTTGTGTATTGTGCAACTTATTCGTAAGGAAAGGAGAACAGTTCTGCTACAGGTGCAAGGAATATTTGGAAACCGGAAAGAAGCCACCAGTCCAGAGGAAAACAAAAGATCAGCTCGACCAAGTCCCTGTCAAAAATAAATGCAGAATATGTTCAGTTTTCATAAGAAATATCCGCGGTTTATGTTATAAATGCGAAAATGTTCAAAAAAAAATTAAGAAGGAAGCAAACCTTTCTTCGAAAGGGAAGAGTTTGTCAAGCAAGGGCACCAGCAAAACGAAGCCAGTGGATAAGAAGCCCCCGACATTAAGTATCATGAAGAAAAGTCGCATTATTAAGAAAAAAGTTGTCAAGAAACGCAAGAAGAACTTCAGGTGCGAATCTTGTAACTCATTCTTTGTGCACAATAAAGGCGACTTGTGTCAGAAATGCAAGAAAAGATTTGGATCCGAGAATACTCTAGAGAAAATTAACGTAGATTCACTCTTTGATATTAAAAAGACTGAGGATGCAACGACAGAGGAAAACGACATGATGAAGACCGTGCAAAGCCTGAACAGTATTGAGAATGTTGAAATTGTGGAGGAAGACGGAGAAGGGGCCGCCGGTGGTAGTACAGTTTTTAGCATTCCACTAGTTAACGTTAACGACGATAACATCGACGCTGACAAGTCTGACTATTACGTTTCTATTGATGATATAAACGATATGTTGGAGGAAGATTCTTAAGATCCAACTTAAATTTAGTACCTTTTCCAGTTCTTATTTTAATTTTCGCATTAGTTAACACACTAGCACTGTTGCAAGTATAATACCTATTAAAATGTTCATTATTAGTGGCGTGTGTTGTAGAAATTTGTTGTTTAGTCTGTCTGAGTAAAAATTTTAGAAGAGAAAAAATAATAAGTTATGGAACTGACAGTTTCAAGTTTACAGTGACAGATTTAATTTTGGGTAACATTGTTTTAACTAATTACCTATATATAAAAAAACTGCTTCCAAATCAATTGTTTTGGTTATATTGAAACATACATACATACATAATGCAATATTTTAAATAGGTTTGATTATAGCCGGAATAATTGTTGCATCTGTTTAATATTATAATATCCGATTAGATAATATGTAACTTTAAGGATGTTTCTGTCTTATAACTAAGTAAGTAATTATAAAGTATTGTAACTCTTACTATTTAAGTATGAAATTAGGGTGGCCCAAAAAAAAACGAATATTTTTTTTCGAGTCTCTTGTGAATATATGTTAGTTTATCATGTTTTAAGAGACCCCTCAAAAATCAGCTAAAAAAAACCTTTTTAAAGGTCGCTCAAGATTTTTCAAAATTTCCAAAATCGTCAAAAAATTTTTTTTTTATTTTTTCTCGTTATTTTATCATTTTCTAGGTTGAAAAAAATCTCGATTCTGAAAATTTCAAATCGATATTTTAATTTCTAAAGGTCACTCATAATTATTTTAACTTTCAAAGTAGTGCACCTAAAACGTTTTCGGACCTCCAAAAATAAATATCAACGAACTAATAATTTTTTCATTGAATTTGGTCAACAAAAGAATAGAAATAAATCACACTTAAATTTAAAAAAATTAAAATGTTATAAATATTTGATACTCAGTGCGGTAGTAAATTTTGCCTTGAGAAATTTTTTAAGTGTCTCATGATTTATTTCTATTCTTTTATTTATCAAATAAAAAAATTATTAGTTCGTTGATATTTATTTTTAGTGGTCGCTCGAAAACATTTTAAGTACACTACTTTTAAAGTTAAAATAATTATGAGTGAAAAAAACTTAAAAAAAATCAATTTTTGACGATTTTGGAAATTTTTAAAAATATTGAGCGACCTCTAAAAATTTTTTTTGAGCTGATTTTATGAGAGGACTCTTAAAACATGATAAACTAATATATTTTCAAAAGAGGCACGAAAAAACAATTTTGAAAATTTTTTCTAAGCCACCCTAATGAACATACTGACTAGTACATAAAAAATATTAGATCATAATTACACAATATCTATCAAAAAGTATGTTACATAATTGCTGTCTATTTTTATTTCACAGTAATAAGTTTTCGAATTTTATAAAGCCACAGTTTGGTTCCCTGAGTTTGTAACAAAAAATAAAGTCCGTACAATATTTGTTGAAATAGAGTTCCAAAAAATAAAAAAGCCAAGAAAGTTCTGTTATCGGAACTTGAAATTTTCTATCTGAATGAATATATCGTACGGACTGTAAGTACACATTTCGCATTTACACAATTTATAAAAACTCTCATAGCATTGTGCCCATAGCAGTACATTATATGAGGTACAAAAATGATAACCTTTCGTGAAGGCGAAAAATTATAAAAGTGGTAATTGTTTTCCTCATTGTTTAATGCCCTATGGAAATATTTTGAAAACGGTTTTTATTTTTATTGTCATACTATTTTTCTAATTATACATTTAGGTATATTGTGTTGTAAGTTTAGAATTGATGTTTAAAACTTGCTGTATATTGTGCAGTAGCTTATGTCATTCGTTTTTTTATTATCGAAACTGGATTTTTATTTTAAGTTTGTAGGTCTTATGGTTCAATAAATGTCTAAAAATATATTCCTTTCATCACTGGACATTTCATTTCATTTGTCATTTAACTGAAAATCGTAAAGAAGTATACATACTTAGTCCCAATATTTGTTTATCAAGGTAGGTCTTAAATTAAACAAATAATCAAAAAACGCTGTAATATGTGTTCCATTTAAAAAAGTTAGATTTCATATTGTACAAGGTGTTAATTAAGTATTTACAATAAATTCAACGGACGATTATTTGAGCGATTTTAAGACAAAAAAAGTCCATGTAAACATTGTTCCGCAGATGCTTCGTTTTGAAGATACATGGTGTTAAACTGTTGTAAAAAAATTGCTATTTCGAAAATATCATAAATACTTGTGCAGCACTACACGCCGTACATCACGCCACGAGATGACCTAATGGGGACGAAAGGAGTAGACAAAGACAACGCACGACAACCATAGAATGTGGGGTGGGGTCCCTCAATAATGAGGACATTTACTCCGATTTAGGTATAGTCTTTCCGAAGTCAGTTGAACATGTAAAAAAACGCCTGGCAATAAAATTTAATGACCTTCATAGGCGTCCCTAAACAAGTTTTCTGCTAAAGGTAAAAAATTATAATAAGTTGTACATAATGTGTAGAAAATTTCATTTGGCCAACAACATATTTTAAATATTTAGTCCTCAAACAATTTTATTATATTGATGTTTTGTTCCGTTTTAAAAGGTCTCCAAAATGCCATGTTGTAATAATATTATTTCTCCCTTTCGCAATTACAATATCAATGATTAATAGAAGAAGAAAAATTAAAATTACCTGAATCACACCAAATTCCACATTGCTGCACTGCACTGCTGGGCAATTTGTCAACACTTGTCAACAGCTGAGATTTATTGCCCAGTGGCCCAATGCAACTGTGTTAGATTTCGTTAGCCCGCGCTCGCATTCTTCAACTGGGCGTATACATGTCTACCATCTCCACGTTTAGGTCGACCAGACCAGTATATGGATATGGTTAAATAAACATGGGAACAAGTTTTTCAAATATTTCAATGCCGACTTGCTGCGTCAGCGACCGAACCTGGTACATACTGTCAACGTCTTGGTTCTTCAATTGATATCGGAAAGACTATACATACAAATGTACCAAATACCAGTTTATCTGGTGAATTTATGTAACGGGTACCTATATTTGAGTGAAAATACTCAGTTTCAGGTCAAATATTATCACGAATGAATAAAATTATCAAAATGCTCAATATTGAGTGAAAATGTACTCAACCATTTCACTCGATGGATTCACCTTTCTTGCTTTCACTCACACCGATTTTTTTAGAATCTATCTCCCATATTTTAAATGTAGACTTATCAAACCTAATATCACTGTAATCGTTATTATGTCCAAATGTGTAAAAAATACACCGTCTTCAATTATAATAGATGTTGAATATTTTTCCAATATTCTTCTTTCTAATGTGCAAAAACGTTTCCTGCAATTTTTATCTTCATACTAGTTTGCATCATCGAAAAGTATCACATTAAAAAGGTAGTGATGCTTATGACAGACGTGTGTTATATATTTAAGTTTCACTCTTAAGAAGCAATTTAAATAAAAAGTAGTGTGGAAACTGTCATTTATAATGTCTTTTATAAAGTAGTATAACTTTGTTTTATTTTAGTTATACCCTGTCCCCAATGTGGTAAGCTGTACAAAAACTCCCACACGATCCGGATGCACCTTAGCCTCGATTGTGGAAAACCCAAAAATTTTGTTTGTCCTGAATGTGGAAAGAAATTTAAACGAGGTGCTCACTTGAGAGGTCACGTGAGGCGGATGCACAGCGGCAACAGGACATCTAACATGACAGACATAATGTTCCTTTAATAACAAAGGATGCATATGCTCCATTATCCATATGAGTTTGAAAATTTTCATTAAATACATGTTTAAATTTTCGTGTTTACATTTCTCATATTCCCAGATAGAAAATACCGCTTTAAGAGTTTCTTTTGGACATGGTCACAAAAAAAAAGTTATCGAAGATAACTGTTATAATGTAGAGACAAAACCTATTACAATTTAGATACATATTTTGGAAACTTAAAGACCTATGTGTATGAGAGAAATTGATTTGCAGTATAAAGAAAAAAAGGGGGTTTCCTTTGATGCAAAACTGAAGCCCTTTTATTTATTATTATTATTATTATCATTTATTTATGCAGTTTTATACGCGTACCTGTGCTCGATTGACAGAAATATTTTTGCGAGTAGAGTATATCTTTTGATACCTACTGACTTACCACATTGACACATGTAAACTTTTTTGGAACCGCTTTGTTGAATTGTATAGATTTTTAATAAGTGTTTCATTTTAGGTATTCGCTGTCCCCAATGCAATAAATTGTATAAAAATGCTAATTGTTTAAGCTCCCATATATCTCAAGACTGTGGGAAAGGAAAAGTGTTCCTTTGTGGTTATTGTCCGTCTGGTTTCAAAAGGAAACATCAGTTGAAAAGCCATATAGTACGAATGCATGCAGAAACTCTGCTTTCAGACACTTCTAGTCATTTGCCAACGTGAAAAAAAATGTATATTTTTAGTCATCTCATAAGCATGTACAATATTTATGCTCAATAAACTGTGTTGTGTTTGAAGGTTTTTTCTATGCAAATGATGGTGATTAAAAGGTACATTTTTAATACCTTGTACCCTCAGAAATCGGACGTTTTATTGTATGTATATATTTACATTAAGCTCGATTGAAAACACTCCCTATATTATTATAAAAATTGGATTAATGTCTTTTTGAAAAATTTTGTTGAGAAGAAGAAGGGAAAGTCAAGTACTATTTCTTATATGTAAATGAATCATTTGTATGAATTTAAAAAATAAATTTTTCAACGTCATAAATGTCATTATGTGTTTATGTTAATTACCCAGCGTTAAAGTATATAGGTATCTATTTTATTAAATTTCTTTTTTATATTATTTCAGGTAACGATGAAGCTGTATTTTGCCCAAAGTGTAACAAAAGTTACAAAAATCTAAATAGTTTGAGAGCCCATGTTTATCAAATTTGCGGGAAAGAACGCAAATTTGGATGCCCTATGTGTTCGATGAAGTTCAAGAAGAGATACAATTTGAAACTACACTGTACTTTGAAACATACCTAATTTGCTTATTCTGTATATTCAGTTTCAAGAGCAGATTAAATAAAGTCAGATGATGTATTAAAAGAACTATAAAATTTAAAAAAATTTACACTGAAACAAATAACAATTATTTCAGCCTATATTTTGTACTAATAAGGTTACTTAAATTATTAACAATGTTTGTAGTTATTTTAAAGTTATTATATTTTATGTTTTCTCAATAAATGTTCGTCGTGTGTAATATTTTAATAAATTTAAAGTTGAAAAAAATACTATATGCCTATTTATTACCCTTAAACTCAGTCCCAATTTAAAGAAATTTCATATTTAATTATTTTCTTAAATGCGTGTATGAACCAAGCAATATTTTTTTCACTCATCTAAATCTTGATATCAAGATAATATTAATAAGACATTTTATTTAATTGTAAAAGAAAATTAAATGTTTGTTATATTAATATTTTTTCAAATTTTTAAATATATTCTTTAAATCTTTTTTCATCTGAGACGAAGTTGGTTATAGTTGTCGTACATGACTTTTAAAGATTTAATAATTTTGTACATTAAATAAGTAAACAATACATATTAATCCCAGTTTTTTTTTTTTTCAGGCTCTCCGAAATTCATTTGTAAAAGCTGCAATAAAGTTTATAGGTACTCTGCTTCCTTGTACAACCATACAAAGTTTGAATGTGGGAAAGAGCCCAAATTTAAGTGCGTTTTTTGCTCGTATAAGGCCAAAAGGAAGCACTGTTTAAAAGACCATCTCAGATCCGTACATTCCGTAGATCCAGCTTTATACATCTGAGAGAAACAGGTAATATGTTACAGTCGCATACAAGCGAAGATTTTTCATTAAATATTTTTCTGAAAAAAATCATGTCAAAAATTAATCTGTTAGCTTGTATAATTGTATTTATTTGTTTTAGTACTGATGACCAAAATTATTGACACTGGATGATTTCAGAAAAGATGCAGTTTATAACACGAAATATCCAATATTATGTAGCTGAAAAACTACAACCAAAACAAAAATCATATATTAATTTTCGAATAAGAAACAGTTATTTTTTTAAATCGAATAAAAAATGTTTTATTATAGTGTTGATGTAGAATAACTATGATTTTTTTCATTGATCTCTTTACAAATTTAAACCCATGTTTACTCATTTCATAATACATTTTTTAAATGTTACCTTATTATTCGTACTTTTAAAATATAGTTATATCTAGTTTCTTGTATAATCTATTTATACATATTCCAATAAGAAAAAGTCGGAATAATAAATCGATGACAATATAATTGAATAGCTATTATTGATCTGTAAAGTTTTTAAATATCTTTAAAATATAAATATACTTCCGGTTAGTACAACTGGCAAAGTCTAAACTAATTTAATTTGAGAAGCATCAGGATTTTTTTTATATTTAATGGTGCTATTCTTGTTTTATATTTGGGGTATTCCACACCAAATCGACCACTTTTAACCCTGACCCCCTTCAATTTGGCAGAAACTTTTTTTATTGTTTTCTACCCCATTGAAAACCTCTGAGAATTTTTTCGCCCAACTCAAGAAAAAATGAATTTTTGAAAAAAATAGCTTTTTTTTTAAACCATAACTTTTTCAAAAATTGAGTTATCGGAACGTTTTTTTTCAAAATTTTTGTTNTAAATATCTTAAAAATATAAATATACTTCCGTTAGTACAACTGGCAGTCTAAACTAATTTAATTTGAGAAGCATCAGGATTTTTTTATATTTAATGGTGCTATTCTTGTTTTATATTTCGGGCATTCCACACCAAATCGACCACTTTTAACCCTGACCCCTTTGAATTTGGCAGAAACTTTTTTTATTGTTTTCTACCCCATTAACCTCTGAGAATTTTTTCGCCCAACTCAAGAAAAAATGAATTTTTGAAAAAAATAGCTTTTTTTTAAACAACCATAATTTTTTCAAAAATTGAGTTATCGGAACGTTTTTTTTTCAAAATTTTTGTTTTTAAATGTACTTTTTGAAAAAAAATAGATCAAAATTATCTGGACCTTCACTGTTTTTTTTTAAATTTTCGAAAAAAACGATAATTTTTCGATTACCATTTTTGAATTTTTTTTTTTTTTCTTATAAAAAACTGAAATTTTTTATAAATTCTCAAATTTTTTCTGTGGTGTTTTTTCGTTTTCTATTTTTTTTATCGATTGAAAAAAAAATTGAAAATTTTTGAAAATGTATATAGCATCCCAAATTTGAAAAAGATATATGAAAGAAGTAATTGAAAGTGGTAAACATAAAAAAAATTTCGATTTTTTTTTTTTGAAAGAGAACAAAAAGATCATTTTGAATATTATTTTTGTATTTTTTTT
Organism: Anoplophora glabripennis; assembly: GCF_000390285.2. Taxonomy (NCBI): domain Eukaryota; kingdom Metazoa; phylum Arthropoda; class Insecta; order Coleoptera; family Cerambycidae; genus Anoplophora; species Anoplophora glabripennis. The sequence continues at coordinate 54,106 of NW_019416412.1, forward strand.
CGAAAACTACATCCAAAAACAAAGAAAATGAAACAAAAAGTTGTTATTTGGTCCATTTTTGGACGAACAGTGGGCTTTAAAAAAAAGATGCAACGTATCTGAACTCAAATAAATCATTTTGAAACCATCCTCATTTGACTTTTTGAAATTGTCATCAATCGCTGCATAGAATAATTTTTTTCAAGTTTGGGATTCTATATACATTTTAAAAAATTTTCAAAATGGTATGTAAACTAAGCTAAATTAAAAAAAATATATATATTTTTTTCAATCAATAAAAAAATAGAAAATGAAAAAACTACAGAAAAAATTAGAGTATTAAAAAAAATATCAGCTTTTTATAAGAAAAAAAAAAATTCAAAAATGGTAATCATCGAGAAATTTTCATGTTTCTTTTGAAAATTGAAAAAAAAACGGTGCAGATAGGTCCTGATAATTTTGATCTATTTTTTTCGAAAAGTACATTTAAAAACAAAAATTTTGAAAAAAAACGTACCGATAATTCAATTTTTGAAAAAGTTATGGTTAATTAAAAATAAGCTATTTTTTCAAAAATTCATAACTTTTTTGAGTTGGGTGAAAAAATTTGAAAAAATTCTCAGATTTTCAATGGGGTAGAAAACAATAAAAAAGTTTCAGCCAAATCGAAAGAGAAGGTTAAAAGTGTTCGATTTGGCGTGGAAAACCATGTACTCTGTTTCCAAATACAAATACAAATTCTTTGTACATATATTTAAGAAATTATAATTTTAAAAACTAATTAATTTATAAATAATACAAAGTGTACTTATACTATTTTCTAAACTAGTTTATACATTTAATTGCTAATAAATTTTATTAATATCTTTGCTACGATCATTCTAAAACACCAACTATACCTGTTTCCTTTTGTAACCTAATTAAAAATTCTGTCAAGTGGGATATAAAAAATTTGTAAAATATTTAGTATAAAATTAATACGTACAAGAATTAATTATTTCAAGTTTCAAAATAACTGATGTAGTGAGCGAAAACAACAAACAGTTCAGTTGCACCAGTATTAAATTTTTATAATTTTAGGATACAAGTGTGAAAACTGTAGGAAATCCTACATGCACATCACATCATTGAAATCACATCTTAAATACGAATGTGGGCAGGAACCAAAATTCAAATGCGATTACTGCGACCATAGGACCAAACGGAAGCACCATCTTCAGGCGCATGTCCTGTCAGTTCATAAAAATATGGTTGGAATGGCCAAGTATAAAGTAGTCTTCTAACACACCTATATACTTAGAAGAAATGTGTAATCGAGTTATTATTTCTTAATTCATTAAAAATATATTTCAAATTTGCATCAGCTAATCGTTCAGATTTAACAAAGTTTGTTTACGATTCCATTTCCGAACGAAAAGTGTCATTTTTTAGATGTCATATTACTTTACGTCCAGAAGTACTTCACGGACTCAATTACTTCACATCCGCTGTATTCCAACAAAGTGAACGAACGATTGTGAAATAAAAACGGACGTGAAGTAACTGCGTCCATAAAAACTATTAAAATTGGCGGAAAATTGTAATCGGCCAAAACCTGCATTTTTATGTTATTAATCTCAGCTAATAAAAGCGCAACTCCTTTAATACAGACATTTTTATTTTTATAATAAATTCGTTTGCATTTCCCTGTTTTCTTTGAGAGTATGTCCTAGTTATATTTAACGCCGAAGTTAACATTTAATGTCCTTTTAAAACTTTTAGGTCGGACTAGTAAATATTCTAGAGATGCGCGGGGTAGGTACCCCTGCAATAAATGCGGAAGGAGCTACAAACATACAACTCATCTAAGGAGACATATTAAGGTGGAATGTGGAGTGGAACCGATGTTTGTTTGTATTTGCGGGAAGAAAATTAAGCAAAAGTCTAATTTTGATTCTCATGTGAAAAAGTATAGGCACTACTGAGATACTTGTATTCATTGATGTAAGGTACTAAAAATTAAATAAAAATAAATGATCTGTATAGAAATAAAAAGCAATATGAAGAATTTATATTTCAATTTTAGTTTTCTTTAAATCAACCACTTGCTCATTTTATGTGCGTATAAAAAGATTAGGTTAATAAAATGAAAATGTTTACTTTGAAAATCAATGTTATTATTTAGGCGAGTCTGGACTATTTTCATAAAAGTTGCAGGCATAATTTTGTTTTGCAAGAATTTTTTTATTGAAAGTCGTGTCAAATTATCCTGTTTCAGATAAACTAATGACAAAACTATGCAGCTATTAAATTTATAGAAATTGCAGATTTTTATATGCAATTTCCTCAAAATTATTAATAAACTCACATCTCAAAGTCTGAACTGTCCTTTATAATAAAATAAAATGTATGCAGTACTAATCTGATTTTGTACATTTTAACTGATTTCTTGTTTAATAATTTTTGTTGTTATTTCTAGAGGCGACGAGAAAATTCGAATGCAGTTGTGGGAGAGTATATTCGCAGAAATATAACCTTACAAGACATAAGAAATACGAATGTGGAAAAGCAAAACGTTTTGGATGTACCATTTGTGATTATAAGTGTTACAGGAACAATGTTTTACGGGCGCACTATGTAATGCAACATGGAGATGAAGTAAAAATGTAGAAAAGTTTATATTATGATAGCTTTTTCAATGTAATCATGATAGTAAAATAATTCCGTAATACTATGATTATTTTGTTGATTTATTTAATAAATAATTCATACAGGCGAAAACCGAGGATATTTGATTAATTTCTGTATTAATTAACATCGAGAAAACAGTTAAAAATTTTCTGTAACCTATGGCAAAGTTTCAAATCAACTCCTTTTCATAAAAGAGAAAAGAACAAGCTGTTTGTTCTGTACAGGGTGTGGCGTGTATAGTCTATAAAAATTAAACTACAGCTTCCTGATGATATTTGTAATAGAAAACTCTTATACGGAAAAGTTCTATCTTTGCGTTTTTTTTTTGTAAATTAAAGTTCATTTATTCAACGAAAATGAAGGCTGAACCTGTGTTATTTATTAAAAACTTTGGAAAGAAGTAAAAAATAAGAATAGCCTGCCGATTACATTAAAAACGAGATTCTTATTTTATTGTAAAACTAGTTTGTGCACAAACTAGTTTTACAATGAACCGAGAAAACAATGCATTTACTATTTCCGAACGTGTCGATATGGTGTTAGTGTATGGTGCAGCCTCTATCATCTGCAACCAGTTCAACAGATTTTACCCCCAGATTGTGATCAACGAATGCGTTTTTGCAGATGGTTCTTACGACAATGTGCCAATCAAGTAGACTTTCCTACTTATGTTTGTGTAACAGATGAGGCGATATTTACCCGTGATGAACTCATTTACATCAGTTCTCGGTAAATATTTGGGCTGTCATAAAAGGCGATGTACTTGTGGGTCCCTATTTCTTTGAAGGACGACTAAATGGACCAACATATGCTGACTTTTTGGAGAACCGGTTGTCTGAATTATTGGACGATGTGGCATTATAAGTTTGGGCAAGCTTGTTTTGTCTTCAAGATGGGGTTCTTCCACACAGTACTCGAGAAGTAACGACACTTTTGAATGAAATGTTTCCTCAGCGATGGATTGGACGCTTTGGTGCTACACCATGGCCAACTCGGTGACCCGATCTAGATCCAAAGGACTCTTATCTTTGGAGTCACTTGAAGTCATTGGTTTACAATACTCCAATTGCTACAGTGGAAGAATTGCTAAACCATATACTTGAAGCTGCTGACACAATTAGGGGAATACATGGTATTTGGGAAAATATTCGTCAAAATTGGGTGCGTCAGTGCCATGCCGGTATCTGAGCTGATGGGTATCAATTTCAACATTTTCTCTGGAAATGGTAAGTTTTATTTCATTTTGTCCGCAGTAACAATAATGCATTTAGGATAATTATTATAATGAGAAAATATCAGTTTTTTTTAAATATGTATTTTTCTTAATTCGTACTTTTGCATTGAAAAATTTCCCAAAAATTGAGAAGTATATTTCTATCTTTCAACGACGATTTGTTTCCTGGCTGGTCTACAGCACGTAACTCAGTACACGAACACGACCGTTCCAGAAAAAATATTTTGATCCATAATTGAACTTTAATTTGCGAAAAAAACGCAAAAATAGAACTTTTTCGTATAAGACTTTTCTATTAAAATTATCGTTAGGAAGCTGTAGTTTAATTTTTATAGATTATTATACGCCACACCCTTTATATAAATCACTTATAGGTATAGCTATGAAATATTACTTAAATATAACTTATTCCATTTATACTTTTAGATCTTTTCGCTTTTGATGAGCTGACGCCAAGATTCACGTGCAAGAACTGCCCTAAAAGCTACAAATATAAAAAGGGTGCCATGTGTCATGCAAAGTACGAGTGCAGTAAGCCAAAGCAGTTCAACTGTGACATTTATCAGAAAAGCTTCACGCAGAAAGGCTATCTGAAATACCATTTGCAAACTTTGTATCACACAAAACATAGGTCGCCCAATTAGAATTAGCGTTCAACAATACAGATCTATTTTTAAATATAAAATTGGACTGATATAAACAAATGTTTTAAAGATTACTTGGTATTTTTCGAGGAAGACTAATATACGAGTAAGATGATTATTATAATTTTAATTACAATTAAATTAATTTTGATTGATAAAATCAAAATTCAACTTCATTTTCAATATTTCATATCTAGAAACGCGGAATTTGTTTAGAAAGAATCATTTTTATTACCGATTATGGAACTGAATACTTCTTAACTAAATTGAATATAAGTTTGTTATTGTTGTATTCTTTTAAATAAATGGATAAAACCAATTATACTGAAGTTTCTTCCGAATGATTGCACTTAGTAATATTTTTTGTTATAGGTGATATTGAGCGAATGACATGCGACAAATGTGGTAAATCATATAAAAATAAAAATTCGTTCTACGTTCACACAAAGTACGACTGCCGTAGTAAGAAATATTTATGTAAAGTGGAATATTGCGGACACACGTCCAAGAGAAGGCATGACTTGAAGAAACATTTGCTTGTAAGGCATAAATTGAGAGAAAAAAATATAGATACTTTCATTAAAACTATTTATTAATTTCAACCAGCCAAAAGAAAAGACGAAAGAATTTACAGTGCTTTTACAAACAAAACCAATTTTGATATCTATATATTTAATAAGAACTTATCCAACAAAAAGTGAAATGAAATTAAGAAACATGGCTAAAATGGAATTGTTATTATCCTTAACCTAGTAAATCATCGGAAAGAATAATTTGTTTTACTGTACGAGTATCCTAAAAACTGAAGCTGATATATTGCTTAATAACCTCTTTTTCCTTGCCATTTTCATCATAATTTTATTCATAGTCTTCATAGTTATTATAAGATATGTAATTGGGAACAAAATACATTTTAGGTGTAGCTTCGTGGGAGTGCAACAAATGCGGAAAACGTTATCACAGAAAGTATTCTCTCTATACACACAGGAAGTACGATTGTGGAATCGGAAAATTTTATTGCAACTTTGCTGGCTGTGGTCACACGTCGAAGAGGAAGTTTGATTTGAAGAAGCACATAATAGGAAAGCACAGGGTTACTGGATCCGTAGACCATTTGATTGTTTTCAATTAACTTAACATAAATATTTAAATAAAGCATATATAATAAACGTTTGAATTTTTTGTTGACATAGGTATTTGAAAGAAGTCAGCCATTCAACATTATTATTTGAAGCCATGTTCTGTATTGAGGCAGAACTAGAAATATGAACAAATTTTCAGAAATGTCGATCACTTTATAAGAGTCGTATTAAAAGATGTTGCATGACTATCAAACAAGAACAAGGTAGCTGGTTGCTATAAAGAGCTCTAAAAAAGTATACACTTTCTGTCCGGCTTGCCCAAATCAACCATATTCTCTATGCGTACCATGATTTTTCACCGTTCATTCTGTCGACAGACCCTAATAGTAGTTAGTCATAAAGTGTTATCAGCATCCGTAAATTTCGTCATGGGTTGTACTTTTTTCGTTCGTTCATAGTTAAGTCGAATAAAAATATCGAAACGTTGTTGGTTTTATAAAATTATACATTACTTTAGTGATAAAAGAAATTTTTTGGACAACAAATCCAGATCACTAGTTGTAAAAGTAAGACAAGAATTATGCTGTACAAGCTTACTAACTGATTGTTTCTAAACAAATACATTTTTAAAACATTTACATTAAATATTATATATAAATAATGTTTCTTGGTGTTACGATGTTATTAATGTCATGATTTTTTTAGTGACTTTCCCTTGTAAATGTGGAAGAAAGTACAAATCAAAGGCTTGCCTAGCGGTGCATAAAAGTGCCTATTGTGGAAAAACTGCATCTCTTACATGTCATTTGTGTAATTATAAAACTTATCACAAGGGTAATTTAACCAGGCATATAATTCGTCATCAAAACAAGAAATAAATTAATTTCAGAGATATAACGTTTTGTTTTTTGACAGAATATCAAAGATAATGTAGTGATGCTTAAAGTTTAGAATATATTTGTTGCTTAAAACAGTTTTGTCTCTGTAGAAGTTTGACAGTGATTTAACAGACACCTTGTACTTAGATACTTAGGTATGTACATATGTAATCGTGGATATTAAATATTTAATTATATAATATTTTCTTAGTTGTACCATTTGTAAAGTTATTTATAATTTTAAAATAAAATGAACAGTTTTATATGCAAAGCAATATAATTTTCGGTATTTTTTTTTTTTGTATAGGTGCCTATATAGACCAGGACGGATCTGTTTTGAGGTGGATGTGAGAGGGGGACAAGCATTTTTTTCTGAATTACCTTCAGTACAGCTCACATAATAAAAGTGTAGATCCCTAGATCTGGGCGAGGTCCGGAACACTTTCAAAATTGCAAATATGTTTAAAAATTTTTAAAAAATACCTATTTTTTTTACTTTTATCTTGGAACCTATGCATTTTGGAAGAATGAACATGTAGCAAAAAATATATTAGATATTTTTTAAAGAAATAACGCCAAAAAACATTTATTTGAATGAATTACACAAACCATGTATTGGATCCTTTGCAATGTCGTAAATGCCATGAACTTTTTCAGGTTTGGCCTTTCCATGTAAATGTGGCAAAACATACAAATCGAAAGCCTGCCTGGCCGTACATAAAAGTGTCTATTGTGGGAAAACTCCGTCGCTCACGTGTCATTTGTGTGGTTATAAAACTTATCACAAGGGTAACTTGAACAGGCACATTCTAATCCGTCATCAAAGATGCAAGAAATGAGTTAGTTAAGATTTAAAAAAGCGGGACATTATATTTCCTTTTTAATTGACAGAATTAGTATACGTTGAGTTTTTTTAGAGATAGATTTTGTTTATGGTAAAATCGAATAAAGAAGACTTTGTTGAATATTGCAGATTACTTGTAGAAATACGTGCAAACCGACACGAATAAGTTTGCGTCTGATAAGGAATGCATTCTTTCTCAATCTCGCGCGGCTGTCTCGAAGTCAGAAATGCAAATTTATTTGTATCGATCTGTATACACGTATGTTTCTTGTTAACTCAGAAACTATTACAGATACTGTAAAATACAACTGGCAATTGTTTTTCAGAAAAACTTTTGATTTACATTAAATTACCTAATAAATAAGTTCATTATTAATAGTGTATATTTTAGATTTTCTACTTCTAACCACTTCTATGGAAACTAGATTAATCCTATAGTTTCCAAATACTATGTAACGCCACTAATAGTGCTTCCTTTTTAGAGCTACATGTGTGTGACCAATGCGGGAAAGGGTATACTAGAAAGGACTCGTTACGAACTCATCGAATATTGTACTGTGGAAAACAACATTCTCAGTGCTGTACTATCTGCGAATACAAGACTTACCACAAGCATTTTCTGCAGCGTCATTATTTGAAGAGGCATAAGGTCAATGTCCAGTCAAATTTTTAAAGCTTTGCGTCAAAACATACCTAATTTTTGTCATTACAATACATGTGCATTGGTATGGATTTAAAAAATTAGTACGGAATATATCTCTTAGTTATTAGTTAATGTAATTGGCATAAGATAAAGTTATAGTATAGACAATAGACATAGACAATTTTTTTGTAAAATAAATGGAATTTTACCAGATTTAGTTTTTTTGTTCAAAACCGATTTATTTTATTTAAAATAGTCCTCTTCCGGCTCAATTAAGTGATTTGCAAGGTCTTATGAACGTTTTTAAGTTTTATTTAATACTATATTTACGGCTTTTTTCAAATGTATGTATAATTCTCCAATTCTTTTCAACATAGAGTGTATGCTATTTGTGCAATAGTTTTGGATGTTGAAAAGTGATCACAAAATAAGAAAACATTATTTTCTTTATATTAATGTCTATGTTCATAAATTTTAGCGCCAGGCTTTGAATGCCCCAACTGCCACAGGTCGTACAAACAGAAAAAGAGCTTAAACCAGCACTTAAGATACGAGTGTGGAATATCCGCCATGTATGAATGTTCCTTCACAGGATGTCATTACAAAGCAAAGAGGAAATGGACTCTGAAGCAACACATGAATTGTGTACATATTGTTCGCTTGAATAAGACAGCAGATACTTTTAAATAAATACATATTTTTGTATCAAATGTTTATTTTTATGTAAAATAATATTACGTCACCTCTCGTGCATGCTTATTTTTGTCCGCATGCTAACCGTTGTATGTATCGATATGCATCATCCACACGATACGGCATTTATTTACTTATGACGAATATGTGTACTCCGCCATATCTACACACTTCGCATTTGGCAAATATTTGACAATTGGCCGCATCGTTTGGAGGCGGCTTAACGCAATTCAGACAAATTTTGAACTTAAAAAATATTCCGACCAACTTTGGTGGTGCTGTTCTCTATCTATTACGTTTTTTATAGGTATCTGTTTCATTTGCTCGACATGTTCTAAGTGCTATAAAAACAAGTATACCCTGGCGAGACACCTTAAATACGAATGCTCGAATCAAAGAGGATTTCCCTGCCCCTATTGCAGCCATAGGTCCAATCGACCTGACAAACTAAAGGTTCATATTTCCAGGAAACATATACGATACTAACAGATACATTTTTATTATTACGAGTATTTTTATTTTAGTTTTATTTATGTTATGTATTTCAGATATTTCATTGAGAAAAATACGAAATAAAGTTTGTTTTCACCCAACTTCTGAATTGTTTCATTTAGGTATTGACAGTTTCTGACGTTGCAGATAGAAACTGACGAAATTTAACCACCTATTTAATTCCTCTTGCTTTTATACTTCATAATATTGTGTTTATTTGAAACGTTGGTTTAACAAAACCATATTTTTTAGTTAAAGCTTTCAGCTGTGGAAGCTGTGGAAGGCGATATAAACGCAAACGTACCTTAGCACGCCACATCAAATACGAGTGTGAACAAGAACCACAATTTCAATGTACTTACTGTCCACATAGAACTAAATTAAGAGAGAATTTAAAACGACACATTCTAGGACAACATCTGAAAGGAAAAACAACGGATTAATATTTATATGGAAGTAATGAACAATTTAACAAATATTAATTAAGTTGTGACTAATAAATTACACTGCCAAAGGGACAAAAATCAATGTATAATAGCTAGACCACGATACCCAACGTTTCTAAGGTCTCTGACTGTCCATTTGACGAAGTTAGCTCACTTCCAAGGGTACAGTTTCTGACATCTCGTCAGGATAGTGATATATCTGGAAAACAAAAATTGTTCGGACCATTGGGAGCCACAATCTGGCGACCTTAGGTTTGACCTTGAAAGCCATGCTCAAGGTTATTTCAAGCTCAACTTTTGCTTGAAGGTAATACATCTGAATACTGTAGAATGAATCATGTCACACATCCTCTTTCTTGGCAGTGTTGCCACCTTCAGTATATTCTGAAGAGTTTTATCCAATTGACCTTGAACAAGGGCTAGCTTCGTCAAAGGGATATCGGGTCCGTATTCAGCGACCTCAAAAACGCATGGTTATGGTATCACTTATTCAATTTTTTATGCTTTTATGCCAAATAAAGGTGTACTAAATTTTTTCGAAATGTCTCGATGTTCATGTTCTGTAAAAATGTTCTGATTGTTTGAAACTAAATAATATATTTTTTCTAGTAAGGGCATTTCACTGTAAGAGCTGCGGGAAGAGTTACAAACGAAAAAATGCCTTGGTAAGGCATATCAAATACGAATGTGAACGAGAGCCCCAGTTTCAATGTGACTTCTGTCCACACCGAGCGAAGCTGAAGGAAAATCTGAAACGACACGTTATTGGACAACATCTAAGAGGGAAAACTGAAAATAATTTTTAGCCAATGTAATAAATTAAGAGGTTTATATAAATACTTATTAAATTATTAACAGTAATACAAAATTTTCTTTATCACATATTATAAATTTTTATACGTCATTTGTGTAACGAATCGTCAAGAAAATAAACATTTACTGAATTTTTTTAAATTATTTTGTCATTTATGGATAGATAATGAAATTTTTTATAAATACGTTTCTATAAAGCAATCAAGTTCATATTTTACATAAGCAATTTTTATATAACTTGTTTTAAATCTATACTAAAAGTTCAATTTGGCATAAATATATTTTCTTTATCGTTATATACAAAGACATTTTCTTAGATTTCTGAGTCAAATAAAAAGTGCTTATTTTAAGAGTTATGTTGTTTTATTGTTTTTTTTTATTGTCAAACTGTTCTACATCTGTGCAAAAATTGCGAAAGAAATATAAGATACCTACACATTATCAATTATTTTTTATTACTCACATCTAAAACGAAATAGCCAACTTTTGCCTTAAAAGATTGTTTACCCACAATTATTTTTTAAGGTGCCACAATATACCTTACTGTTACTTTTTAGATAGGGCATTTGTCTGTGAAAATTGTGGAAGAAGCTATTTACATAAAAATACCTTAGTCAGACATATCAGATACGAATGCGAGCAAGAGCCTCAATTTCAGTGCACTTATTGTCCACATAGATCTAAATTAAAAGAAAATATGAAGCGACATGTGATACGTCAGCATCCAGAACAACTCAACGGAATATAGTTTTCTGTTCTATTGTTGAAGCACTTAAATTTAATATTTTTATTAATGTGATTTATATAAACAATGAATAAATAATTCACAGTATTCCTTCAAGTTTGTTTTACTAAACATATCGCTCTACATCCCATTGGGAGTACAAGCGACCCTTTACGCAAAGTACATCGTTACCAGTTTTAAACATCCCGCCTTAACTAACCTAAGTTTATATCCAATCACCGCTGGACGCATGGTTGTCCCCTAAGCGACCAATGAGAATGCGGCGACCGAAGCGACTGCATCGAAAGTAGCCTATCTATCACATGATTCCATAAATAGCAGGACCTATTGTAATGCATTTCGAATAGTTTGGCACCTATGAAAGCATTTTAAAACAGTTAGATTATAACAAAATATATATCTTTTAAATAATTAAACTGGTAGCTATAAGTGTTATAATAATAAATGAAATAGAAGAGGAGGAAATAATATATTTATCTTCCGTTTATCTAACTTCAAGACTAATTGACGTTTTATACCGAGTGTCCCATAATTAGCGAGCTAAACTTGATTCTAAGTTAAAAAAATGTACGCCCAAAAAATACTTCCTTGAAGATGCGTTAATTATGGCACATTCCAGTATATTTCAAAAATTATATATCGTAGCTATTTTCTGAATTTCCTGTCTGAAGAAAACCATATACAATCATCTCTTCTGTTTTTAGGAGAAATGTGTTACAAATGTGACGCATGTAATTCTCAATACACTTTTAAAGGAAATCTGAATCGTCATATCAAATACGAATGTGGAGTTGATAGAAAGTTTGAATGTACAAATTGTCACCGCAAGTTTAAACAGAAGAGCCACTTGGAATATCACAAGAGGTCCAGGAATTGTTATTCTAGGATTGCTACAATAAATTTGTCGTAGACATTTTTAGCGTTTATATAATCTTAAAGATTAAAGATGGTTTTGCTTTTTACAGTTTATTGTAGGATAAAAAAAAAATTAGCTGTGCGTACTTTTTACTCTTAGACATTTCGATAATTAATTATATATGTATATATGTATTTAAAACAAGAATCTCGATAAAAATAAAAGAATAATCTCAAGAAGCCCATTAATGTTAAAAAATTATTTTAATCAAAATAGTCCCCTTCCGAAGTACCCCAAGCTGAGAGCATTTTTGAAACGCAAGAATAACGGCTATATATCTAAAAAGTCAAACGTTTTTACAAGAGAACAAGTCAACGATTTTCTCGTTCAGGCACCCGATAACACATATTTGCTAATGAAGGTAGTGACGATTGCAGGAGCATGCCGTTCTGATGAGTTATGCAAACTTACTTTGAACAACGTCAATTTCAAAAATTTCGATGACATTATTGTAGTTACATACATAACATATTCTAAAAATGGTATGTCACGTACGTTTATAATTACTTCTCGTCTGGGTTCTGTTTCCCACCTAGAAATTCTCAAGAAATATATCAAGATTAGATTAGAAATTAAAACTAAAATTTCACTCTTTTTATGCGCTATCAAGCAGGTAGATGTTACAACCAACCAATCGGCAAGAATACCCTTTCTATTATTCCTAATAAGATTGCACAGTTTTTGAAACTAGAACATCCTAAAACATATACAGGTATATACATATACATATTCATTCCGAAGAACATCGGCAACATTACTGGCTAATGCAGGAGTTGTTGTATTAACAATCAAGAGACATGGTGGGTGGAAATCAGCCACAATTGCAGAAAGTTATGTTGCTGACAGTTTAAGTAACAAAAATGAAATAGCCAAAGGATTCTTTACAATGACACTTCAACTCCAAATGCGAGGAAAATAATGATCCAGATTTTATAAATGTTGCTAAATGTAATAACTGTACAACTACTCTAAATATTCATTCTTAACAATTAATAAAATGTAATCAACTACTTCTATTTATTTGTTTATTTGTGCATTTATAATTCGAAATCGCTTTTTTCCCTAGGGAGGAAAGTTACCTCACTTACCTGCCGTTGTCCATAACAACTTCCACTTCTACGGTAATATCCACTACCTCCTTAAAAACAATGTATTCATAGTCTATTTACTATAGTGGGAACAGATAAAGAAAGTTTTTATCTTTTTTGGCCTCCTTGATGATATGATTCGAATTCTGAGCAATTTTTTATCGTCAATAAACCTGTTTTTGAAAAGTTATGTTGACTTTTAAACGCACCTTATATAAACATCTAAATCTTTTACTTCACGAAAGCTGTACTAGCCAGCAGTCGCTCGTGTTGTAAGTATAACATCGAAAAAGTGACACATCTCATCCAAAAATGAGTTCACGAAACTGCATTTCATGGTGCGGTAGACAGAAAGTCATATTTAAGTTTAATTTTGTCCGTTTGACATCTGACATTTTTTCTGTTTCAGCATCCCTAAAAATCGTGTGTGAGCGGTGTGGAAAAGCGTACAAACACAAATGCTCCCTCTACAAACATCTAAAGTGGGAATGCGGAGTAGAATCGCAATTTAAATGCATCGCCTGCCCTTACAGCTGCAAACATAAGATTAGTTTAATAAGTCACATGAAATACAAACATAAAATAAACAAGTCGGTTGCTGAAAAACAATTCATGAAACTAGAGCATACCTAAAAAGGAGTGTTTGGTCATAGTTACACGAAAAGTTTGCAAGTTTGAAAAATTTGACTTTAAAAGCCAGATTTTGCTGCTTGCTTTTACAATCTTAACACAAAAATATATATGCGTACCTGTTATTTTGCATGTATCTTAAAAGTGATATGTGCATATAAGTGTACTTAGTGATTATTCTTTTATTTGGGAAATGTTTATGTAAGTTATTTAGGGCTGTCAGAACTGAGTCGTGGGACATAGGCGTTCGCATTGTTTATTAAAACGCAACAAATTAAATTGTCTACAATGCACCATCATAAACACCAAATACGGCAACAGTATACTAACGTGACTTAAACGTGAAAAGCAACGGCTCGCACATGTCTGGGATGACCGGCTTGGCACGCCATTTAATTGCAGCTCTTTCTGACAGCCCTAGTTATAGTTAGTGAAATTATATTAACTATACAGGGTGTTTCTAAAATAGGGTTCCAAACTTTTGCTGCGTTTATAACTCATTAAAATAAGCCAAAAAGTTCCTATTAACATGTGCCCTAAAACGCAACCTTAAGAAGTTATATGCCCTTAAAAGGGCTCAAACAAAACTGGTTTTTTCTGTTATTGACAAAACGGTCGCAAATAAATAGAAAAAAATGTATGGGTCTTACATAACTTTTTACGTTAAATAAAATGGGCTACTCCGCTTTTCGACATGCAAATCATATGCGTCCCATTTAGGTTGGTGAAGGGGATTTTCGGCCCGTAATTTTTTTTATTTCAATTTTTTTACAATTTTCTCTACAGATTTATAAAACATTAACAATTTTACGTAAAAAATATTATCTTTGTCCAAATCGATATTTCCAACGGTTTTCGAATAAATTGAGTCTGAAAATTACTCTGCTCTTTAAGTTATTAGGCCAAAAATTACAAAAATCTGTTTACCATGGCAAACAAAAGACTGACGTTGCAACAACGCTTAACAATTTAAGTTATTGATAAACTGTCAATTGAGCTTTGCAGTGTTTAATTAGTAAAAGTAGTGAGTGGAAAATTTAAGTATAAAAAAAACAGTTTTGTTTGAGCCCTTTTAAGGACTTCCTAAGGGTGCGTTTTAGGGTACATGTTAATAGGAACTTTTTGGCTTATTTTAATATGAGTTATAAACGCAGCAGAAGTTTGGAACCCTATTTTAGAAACACCCTGTATATTGTTGTTTACTATAATACTTCAACAAAATGTATTTGATTCGAAAAATTACTTTTTATGTTTATTTACTTGTTTTGTTTTGCAATTCTAATTAGTTTATCTATTTTTTTCTATGTATTATAATTGCTGAAGTAAAATTCGTTGTAATAAATTTGTTTTATTTGATAACCTTACATTTTAGAAACTCTTCAGTAGCCCATTTGCTGAGTACTTTAACCATCGAATGGAATAATATTTCAAAAAATAAGTTTTAAGATCTAGAAAATTCTTAGCTGTAAAGAACATATTAATGAACTTATGTCAAATATTTTTTTGCCCCATGTCCGTTATGTCAAAATGAGGTACATATATACACGGATATAATAGTAATTGTTGAGTAAAATATAATTTTACCACCTTTTGAGAACTGCTAATTTTCATAGAAGATGTTCGATGTACCCACAATTTGCTTGCACACAAGCGTCAGCGCAACGTATCCAATTCGCTCGCACGCGTTGCAACATTGCGATACAAGATCAGTTAATTCAGTTTTTGCTCCTTTTTCACACTTTAAAATTTTTGATATAAGATCATTAACACCCTATATAACAGTAGAAATATCTTATAACTATGTGATAAACGATCATAAATATTAAAAAAATATATATAACTGAAGTAACTAGTTCTTTCCATTTTTATCTAATTGACTCACAGAACATCCTCCTAAGCTTTTGACATAGACTTAGAGAACGTATTTTTTTTTTTTTTTTTCAGGAAAATTGTTTATATGAATTTTCTACAATAAATGAAAAAATATGTATAGGCGTAGTACACATAGCATTTATATTTTAGGACCACATAAAAATATCTGCAGGAAATGCGGTAAATCTTACAAACACAAGAGTTCCTTATACAAACATCTAAAGTGGGAGTGTGGGGTAGAAGCCAAATTCAAATGTTTCATCTGCCCCTACGTCTGCAAACAGAAGATAAATTTAGTAAATCACATAAACCTCAAACACAAACTGAAGCCGCCTGAAGCGACTGCTGAAAAGTAATAAGATTCGGAAACCTCCATAGAATTATTTTTAAGTTAAATTTAATTTTTCCCAGTACCTTTTGACATTCTTTCTGTTTCAGAATCCCATAAAATCGTCTGTGGGCGATGTGGAAAAATGTACAAACACAAATGCTCTCTGTACAAACATCTAAAGTGGGAATGCGGAGTGGAATCGCAGTTTAAATGCTTCGTTTGCTCTTATAGCTGCAAACAAAAAATTAGTTTAATAAGTCACATGAATTTCAAACATAAAATAAGCAGATCTGTCACCGAAAAACAAATAATGGAACAGGAAGAACATCCTTAAAAGAAGTTATAATTTTCAATTAACAAATACAGGGTGATTCAGTCATAATGTCAATAATTTTAAGAGGAGATAGAGAAAAATGAATATAATACGATGGCGTGGTTAAGAAAAAATTTAAATGCATATTTAAGTTGAAAAAAATTATTTTCAAATCATTATTTAACCCCCTGACCGGCTGACGTCAGCCGGTTATTCACAGTATTGCGCACGGCTACGATATAAACAAGGCGCCCTAGATGCAACGTTGCCATATTTATATATTTTCGCTCATATAAAGACAATAAATAAACAACAATAATTTAAATTTCATTTCATAGTGATTTCAATGTCATTACAGAAATAATGACATAGAAAACAACAGTCACTAGATAAATTATAAAGAAAGGGTGAAAAGTATGTAGTATTTAAATATTGACTGTAAGTAATACAAGAGAGACTTGTATAATTCCATAAAAAAACAATCGGACGGAGACAAATTCCGGCACAATAAACAATTTCGGTACGTGTTTCCGACCTAGGCTAACCTGTCCCGGTCACTAACCTTCTAACCCACTTTTGATTTGCACGTGCACTATATGACTAGAACTCGGACAAGACGTAAACAAACATTTTTGTCTCGATACATGATAAATAGATATTTTACCTTAAATATTGTAATAACAATTATTATTTATTCATTAATGTTGATGCTAAAACAACAAATGAATAGGGATGATTGTTTTCGAATGTACGGTTATAACAATTTATCATTTTTAATATTATTAACGTTTTCATGTTTTATAATTTATTATGTTAAATAATACAGTTTTAGTATTATGTTCAATTTATTATTTAATTTAATAAATTTAAACTTTGGTGTAACCTAGGTAGGTACTTATTGTTTTTGAGAAAGTAATGTTTTCTACCTATTTAAAATGCCAGCACGAGTAAAACAGCATTCATCCGACCAGAGCACTTTGTTAATAAAGTTAGGTTCTGCTGCACCTCGATTTAGAAACCAATTGCAAAATTCAAGACGATTGGGAAAATCAGCTGTTTCTAAAGCTTGAACTTTTTGAAAATGGTACGGGTTGAGTGAATTCTCGCGCAATATCTGCCAAACTTTAGTTTGTGATCTCTCCAATCGCCTTGATGACTGAATCACCCTGTATATGGTCATCACTAAATCGATTTATTTAAAAAATTCTAGTGCACATCTGATTTTCTAATGGAAAATTTAGATTGTGTTCGTGTTTACATTTGGCAACAAATATTGTATATAAATTCATGTTTTTGTCTGTAGTTTGGTATATCTGAAACATTGGCTGATATATTTATGTGTCTTTAGTGATTTTCAACATTTTTCAGTATTCTTTATTTTTCATTTGTTGTTAATTACACAACTGGTGTGCGAAATTACATTGATTTGAAATTATCATTTATTTATGAGTTTTATAACTTCATATTTATTCTAACTATTCAAAATAGACTATGTTACTTATATTCTCGTACCTATGCCTTTTTCTGTTTTATAATTGTTGAAATAAAATGTGGTGTGATAAATTTGTTTTATTTGTTAGCCTTATGCTTTAAAAACTCTTCAGGGGCCCATTTTCTCAATTCTTTAACCACAAACGAACATCTTAGTAAACTATAAATTAATTCAACACACTTCTGAATATATATTTTATGAAGTACTATCTTGAATGTACCTTTGAATTTGCAGCATTCTAATCAAATTACTTCATCCTCAGTCAACACGATTTTTTTACAAAGAAAATAAAGTCACTCCTTTATTATAGGGCCTAAAATTGCCTGTCCCAATTGCGGGAAGCTATACAAGAATATGCATACCATGAAATCCCACATGTCACAGGATTGTGCGAGCAGAACTCTGTTTAGATGTAGACTATGTGACTACACAAGTAAAAGAAAGTATGATTTCAACCTGCATGTCTTGAGGAAGCATCCTGTCTAAAGGCTATGGTACCTACCTGTTACCATTATTTTGTCGGAAGGAATTCACATTCAAATTTAATCATGCACAAACAAGGAGCCTTTTGAATTGTAAAAATTTTTATTCTATTTGCGGATAACTTGTTTGTAATGTTTCTTAGGCAAATATCTCTGACCTGCAATACAAAATTTGAATACAATTAAATTATATTTTGGGGTTCTTTAACTCCTGTTAAAAAAAATAGTTTTATTTAATAATTCTTTTAAAAAAATCTGCACTTTTAGATTTATTCTCATTTGTGAATTTTGTATGATTGTTTGTTGTAGGGCCAAAAATTGCTTGTACAAATTGCAAAAAGCTGTATAAGAACAGACGCTCGATGTTGTCGCACTTGGCTCAGGATTGCGGAAATAGGACTCTCTTGAGATGTAAATTTTGCCACTACACTACTAAACGTAAATTTTGTTTAGACCGACATTTGAAGACGCATACCGATAAGAACGGAATACAGTGATACTGACTGAAAGAATCCTGGAATTATTAAAACATGAAATAGAAAGAATAGAGATGAGGACTCGTTTTTCATTTAGATTTATATGAAAAATTTAAAAAAAATAAATTATTTCTTCTTCTAAAGTTCTGTTTCTCATTTATTTAAAATTAATAAAAACTCTTTACCAAGAGGGAGACATAATACTTTGAAATTCTGTGAAAATGGCACCCTTTTCAAGTCGATCTATCTTTTGTATATTCGTAGGTAAATACCCATGCCCCAACTGTGACAAGATATATGCTCATTACCAGTCAAGATACAACCACGTAAAATTCGAGTGCGGAAAGCCACCGACTTTCAGATGTCCATTTAAGGATTGCGGATATATGGCCAAACGAAAAACAGTATTGAAACAACATATCTTAAAATTACATGGATATTACAATACACATATGTAAATTATAATAGTAAATTTCTTGAAATAGTACCTAGTATTTGCTACCGAGTTTTCTTGACAACTGTTATTGTACTATTTCATGTAAAAGTTAAATAAATAATTAAAAAATATATTGTTTTTCCGTATCTTCTAGTTATTTGATGGTTTATAATGACCTTTGTTTTCTAATTACAAAAATCTTGTATAAGCTAAATATGAAATTTTCACAATTTTCACTCATTCATCGTACAACTCTCCATTTTGTGTAACATGTGACGCTCACAATGCTGCCAACCCTTCGGAATGAAATTCCCTATTTCCTCACTCGTTCACTGACTGCGTCAGTGAACGCTATTCAATAACAAACAATAACATTTTAGGTTGCCGCTGTAGGACTTGTGGGTCAAACTTTTCAAACAAGCATTTCCTGAAAAATCACCTGAAAGGAGCGGATTGTCCAGGAACTTCCTGTCCTACCTGTAATAAGTGGTACAGAAGAAAATCCTCCCTTATCAATCATTTGAGAGACGAATGTGGAAAGGAACCAAATTTTTGTTGTGCCCAGTGTTCCTATAAGACCAAAATTAAATGCAATCTTCAGAGGCATCTCATAAGGCACATGAAAGTGGAAGATGTAAAAAATGTGTCGAATAAATTCATAAATTCATCAACGAATAGTCATAATTAGTGATGTCAAAATGGGAGGAGAAGAATGACAAGTATTGCTGGTGCTGTCTCAGTTTTTCTTTCCGGTGACTTTTCCGTCTCTAAAAGATATGGATTTTATTGGAATCAATTATGTCAAATATTTCGCCAATAGTGTAAATAATCATTTTTCTAGCCTTTTATTCTTTCCATTGAAATATAAAAAAATTTCTGTTCTTTGTTGTAACGTAAGCAATTCATAATATTTGTTTTGTTGTTTGATGTATCGGTTGTGATGACCGATAATATGTCTTTGTATAAACTTTCGTTTCAAAATGTTTTTTATTTCCAGCTCATTATAAATGCCAGGCTTGTTTTAAAACCTATCAAGCCTACTCATCATTTTGGAGACATAGAAAGCACGAATGTCTGCAACCCAAGAACTTCCAGTGCATTTACTGTAAAAAGTGTTTTAGACAGAGCTACGACATTAAAAAGCACGTCAGGAATTTACATCCAGACAAAGTTGAGGAATTCGAGACTATTTTTAAAAATTGCAATTTGAAAAGATCTACCTTTGACCGTGATTAAAATGAATGGCAATTTGCAGCATCCTTTTTTCTAAACTCAACTGTCCTCTGCACAAATAAATTTCTTAGCTATTGATACTTCTGGTTTGATTAAATTAAACAGTACCTGATCTGTTCAAACATCATTTAAACTCTTTACATGTGAGTGGTTTAGTCATCTCTTTTATTAAGATCTTGTTTATATTTGAAGGATGTTTTTTCAACCAATTTCCTTGTAAGTACGTCCAATAAAATATAACTATTGAAACAGATTTTTAATATGTATCCCAGTGTCAGTATTTACCTAAATTTCTCGCCGACATGTTCCAGAAGTGCTACAAATTCATAAAATGGACTGATAATAAAATTGCTTATGGTCATGGTCATTTCCATGGTGGTAAACACCAAAAAATCTATCTATATATGGTTATAGACGGATTAAAGAATCATTTTTCTTCATTTTTACATATTTGTTTTCTCTAAAAATCTATCACTTTTTATTAATTTCATTACTGAGTTTCCTTTGGATAAGTCCTCTAATATCTTGGAAATCTTACTTATTTCAATTTTTAGGACATGGACAATACGCTTGTAGCGTATGCCTGAAGTCATATCGGGCGTATTCTTCGTTAGTAAGACATGTACGACACGAATGCGGGCAACCAAAAAATTTCCAGTGCGTATACTGCAAAAAGAGTTTCCGCCAAAAGTATGATATAAAGAAACATGTACGCAACTTACATCCAGACAAAACTGAGGAATTCGATAAAATATTTAGGCAGAGCAATTTGAGAAGGAGTGATCTTGCGCTAGCAAATACACATGATGTATTTGAATAACAAACAAAAGCTTACAGAATATACTTTTCAAATTTATAAATAAAATGTCTTTAGTTAATATTTGTTTCTTTCTTTAACTAATATTATTGGGGGACGTATTTTATCAAAATTTATTGTGTAGCTTCATTAAAAATTTCTCCGATTACTATCTACGATTTTTGATTACCGGAATAAAAAACCAACCAGAGTTAGTCAGAAGGCCGATTTCGAGGGTCACTTTGACTTTCTATCAGTAGTTGGCATGAATCGTAAGCGGGACAAAAAAGATCGTGTCTTTATTACTCCTTAATTTCTGATCTTATGTTCTTTAAATGAACTATTTTATTAGACGTACGTATTTTAATCACTGGTCTTTTTTATACTGCTATTTAGTTGAGTAGGGGTCAAAAAGCGATTTAGCACAAATTTTTTCTTTATTAGAATATAGAAGAAATAGAGATATACTAAGTATTAATGTTATAAGTACCAAACAACTGTACTGCATCGTAGGTATCAATTTTGTATAGTTTAAACAGCTTCATTAAAGACCGGAAATAACTCATTGTTATTTTTAGTTTCACTCCGCTTCATGTGTGGCAGATGTGGAAAATACTACGTCCAAAAATCGACCCTGTATAGACATATTAGGTACGAATGCTGCAAGAAGAATCAGTTCAAGTGCCCTTATTGCGAAAAAACGGCGAGGCAAAAGTACGACATAAAGCTACACGTTTATAAGATGCACACAGAACGCAGGGAAGAATTCGAAATAGTATATAAGAATTTGTCATGCGGTAACAGTAATGGAAAATAACATATCTCCTTAGACAAATGCTTAAATACTTGAAACCAGAACTGCATTTATTTATTTCCTTTTTAAAATCGTCAACTAAGTCACCGTTAGGTATACATATGTTTCGATTTTGACGTGTTTTGTTTTTATTTGTACAATATGTCATTTGAGTAACGATCAATGTATTGTAATAATAGAAGAGATGTCTGAAGTACATGTGTATTAGTGGATATGGCGACTGTTGTAATAGATTGCAGCTTTACTGATTTTTCAATGATAGTGTAAATCAAAAGTTGATATGATTGGATTCGATGTGTTTAATTAAGTAATAAAAAATTACAACAATAAAGAATGACAGTGACAGTGTTTAATGTTTTATTTTTTACAAAAAACTAAGTCAAACCTTCACTACAAATTCTTTGACCGGAAATAATATTAATCTTATATCGTCCTTCAAGTAGGCTCTCTTTTTAAAGAATGTGAAAGCGACAATGTAACGACTCTTTGCTGTTTACTAGATATTGTAGCTGTAATTCCATGCAGGACGAAGCTCTAGTGTACAAACTACAGTTCATTCAATTATTGTGTAATTATCGTCTTTTCTCTTGTTTATTAAAACATCACCATATTTTCATAAATACGTAGTTCTAACAACATAAATATTTTAGAGCGTCAAACTCCTACTTGCTCAAACTGCAACAGGACCTATAAGCACAAAGGAAATCTTAAGAGACACCAGAAATATGAGTGTGGAGTAGAACCTACCCTCTACTGTGATATTTGTGGAAAATATTTCAGATATAAATGTCATTTACAAGCTCACAGAAAAATTCATTTGTTAAAAAAAAATTAAATATATAACTTGTGTTGTGGCGTTTGTTATTAAAAAGTGTGGTAGAAATTAGTTCTTGCTTCCTTTCCTCTTTATTGTAAACGATGCATTTTTTGTAATGAAACAGGTTACGTTACCATTTTAATTGAAAGGAAATAAAAGAAAACGCAAGGGAAATTTAAAAACTATTAATGACTTAGAAATTTATTTTTTATTAAAAATAAACTGTACGAAAATAACGAACAAGATAATTAATGACAAGATTATTTCAGCTGCTGATCTAAAATCGGCAACGTGCTGCAACTGTAACAGGACCTACAAGCACAAAAGAAATCTTTGGAGGCACCAGAAATACGAATGTGGGGTGCAACCTACCCTCCAGTGTGACATATGTGGAAGAAATTTCAGATATAAATGCCATTTGCAAGTGCACAGGAATCTACATTTGTCTAAAACATGTTAAATGTCTTTCTTTGTACCTATCTATATGTTGCATTAAAGTTTATGATGTTGAAATAGATTTTTGTATCCTTTCCCTGACGAAAACCAACTTCTAACATCATTGAATTAAAATTATAAAAGGTTTGGTTTGGTAAGAGTACATTTTTTTGTATAATTTTAAGGTTCATAAGACCGTCTCAGTAAATGAACCGACATAGGCCAAGTACTTGTAAGGGGTCCCTAAAATATAGTATTTCCACTCAACTTAGTTCTGTACCAAGCGTCTTCGTGACGTTAATATTTACAAAAAATATATATTTTTTTGTGATTGTGCTTGTGTACAGATGCTACAAATAATTGTACCTTAAAGAACTCAAAATAATGCTTTGTCCTGGGAGTAATATACCTTTTCCATTGACTTACTGTACGAAAATTCTGACTAAAATTCATTCATTTGTAGATTGTAATATGTTCATTTTAATTATTGTAGTTCGTTGGCACTGCAGCCAGTGTGGGAGGTCCTACAAGTGGAAAACGGCCCTCCAAAGGCACCAGAAGTTCGAGTGTGGCAAAGATCCAGGATTTTGCTGCCCCCTGTGCAACTACAAGAGCTACAGAAGGGAACATCTTAAGTTACACCTTTTGTCCAAGAAGCATCAGCTTCAGAGTGAGGTACTCCACTGAAAGTTTTTGAAAGTACTGGTTCAACTTCGTCCAGAATGTTGAATATTTTTATAGAACTGAACACATTTTAAAATGGGAAAAAGTCGTTTTTTTTCCTACCTACGAATTGTTGGAAAAATATAAATAGATCTAAATATGTACATTTAATTGAAACAAGGTGAAATATTTTCTAGTCTAATATTTACTTTCAGTTTTAAATAAACATATACTTATTTGACGTTTGATCAGATCCAAAACAGCTCTAAAATTTTTTATATTTATTAACACTTTAGCACTTTTTTCCACGCTGTGATACCTATGTCATTTTAAAAATATAAACATTGGACAAAAATCAGGGAGACTGATTTGCAGAAGTCTCTTTTGGTCATGTGTGTGGAAGAAGGATTATAAAAAAATACGTAAGAAATCAAGCTGTGCCCAAATAAACAAAATTACCTCCATCCATAAGAACTCAAAAATATTATGTAATTAATAGGTTCAGTTTATGATTTTTATAATACTCTAAAATAAAACGTGTTTTCTTAATATGTTTTAATAAATGTTTCTTAAAACATTGAGCAGTGTATTTTTTAAGCATAACCTTAAAAATCTTAATGTAAAGTAACTAGAGGTGCTTAGAATTACTGGTTTGTTAAGCAAAAACGAGCAATTTTGGAGTGAGCAATATGCAGAGATGAAAAGCTTGTGGCTTTGTTAGGAGACGGAATAAATTTTGGTAGAGTTTAGAGAATAGAACTTAAACGAGTGCAATAAATTTAAACATATTTAAAAAAAAGTTTAAAAGACTCATAAAAAATAGAGTGGTATATAGGAAATACAAAGATAACGAAATAAAAACTATATTTTGTCAATACATTTACAATTTTGTCTTAATACATTGACAGTATAACTGGATTCAAAACGTCTAACACATTAATATGAACAGTGTATACATTTAAAAATTATCTCTTATAAAAAATAAAACTGCAGAGAACACAGATTGTCAGGGACACAACTTTTAGTTAGATAAACGGTATATTGTGTTCTTTATTTTTAACACAATACAATTTGTGTCTTTGGTATGAATATTTTCCACGGCCTTCGTCTTTAATAAAAACTAAAGAGGAAGAAGCAGAGAGAAGTTTTCTACTTGTTAAATCAAAGAAAATGGTAATTTGTTGTCTCTATTCTATACGTGACATTTCAAAAACGAACGATATCTTATTCATAGTCAGATCATGAGTAAATTGTCTTAATTTGACAGGATTAAACATATTTGGGAAACACATAAACCAAATGAACGATTATCTATAAAAAATTCAAACATTTACTTTATATATCTGCTACATGTGCTTTGTCTTCGATATATGGACTATTAAAATAAAAAAATATTTTTTTTAGCTATAAATGATATCTCAAATTTAACATAATTGTGATACAGTGCCAAAGGCTACAAAATACAGGGTGATTCACAACTCATTTGGGAATAGATGTGTCATGAAAAATAGAGTTAATATCGTAAAAAAATTTTTGTAAAATCCTTATAGTTTCCGAGAAAAAAGTTGTATTATTTTCAACTTACATCGCTAGGCCACTGTAGTATCTAGCGTCATTCATTTTCACGTGGCCCCAAGCGATTCCGAACACTGAAATCTGATTTTAGTATTAACGTTTTTGCGATAGTGTTTACATTAGTTTTTCATGTGTCAAAAATGTCTTACGTGATAGCTATTCGAAGTTGGTGTATATCGTTTTAATTTATGGACGAAATTTGTGTTAGTTCGTAGAAACTGGATAAGACGGGTTCAAATGTGTTTACACGTCGGTGGACAAAATGTTGAACAGCTGATATAATATCAAGTATGTCAAATTATTTTATTAATTAAAACCATAAATTAATTTTATTGATTTTTTTATTTTTTTACAAAATTGTATTTCTAAGTGTCCCCTGTTCAATCAAATTATTTTTTGGATAAGTTCTGGATCACCTTGTATACATATTCTTACCCCATGTTACTGCACCGTTTTCGCGATAAATTATAAGATGGGAGACCACATCCTAATTATATTTTTACATAAAAATGAGTAATCACTTTGTCTATGGATATAATAAAATATTATTTACAAGGCCTTTATAAGGGCAACTGTTTTGGCGGACATTTAATGAAAACTTGTTTTCTTTACTTTGTGACCTAGAATCTACAATTAAAGTTTGGCCATGTACGCTAACTACACCCTGTACAGTAGTGATCTGGCAAAATAAATGTAAAAAATGTATTGAAATTACGTGGTTTCTTTCTAGCTGTTTATATATTCTTTTTCTTCTAGAATTAAAGTCTTGCCTTACTGCTTACAAATAACCATTACTAGACTAGAATCTGTAGTATCTAGGACATTTAAATATGAATAATTTAAGTACATTAAAAACGCAGTTGTAAATATATCATAAACTCTTAACAGCTATTTGCCCTATTGGTGTTCTGCCTATTTAATATCTAGACAAGCAACGATTCTTATTTTCTCTATAAACAAAACTTCTGGAAACTGTTCATAACTTATTTACGTTAAAAAATTAAATACTTTTGAGTAACACTTACATTAAAAAATAATTCAATTCTGCGCACTGAATGTATGTTGGAAAATGTTGTCTGCTTTTGTGAATATTTTACGAACAGTTTCCAAAAACGCTTACTTTCTAAAACTATAAATATAATTCAGTCATCAGGTACTTAACATTAAAGTTATTCAAATGCATAAGAACTAATGATATGTTAATTTTGATAACAATTATTTGTCACAATTTCAATTATTTAATGTCGTTCCTATGCAAATGAGGGTAAATGAATATCTTTGTAGAACACAGCAAATATAGAATCTCTATGGTAATTTTTATAAATAGTATACAAACAAATATATTTTAATCTACCTAACGCTATAATCAATGAATTATCTGGTATTTGTTTTACAAAAGGGGTTGTTACGTTTTTTCTCAGGCCGTTTATCTCTTTGTATAAATAAATTAGGGAGTTGTTTGTAATATATTAACAAATATGACAATTCGATACAAATATGTTTTGCAGGAGCCAGTTATGAATTGAGGTAAAAATTATGAAATTATAAATCAGCAATATTATGAAAGATAGAAAATAATCGCATATGATTCATGCGATAGATTTAAAAAATCAATGTCAATATTAACTAACCTCAAAATAAATTTGTTTCTTTTCCTTCTTTTGCCATAACTATTTCAACAGTCGAATAATTTCTGTCAAATTTCACACAAGAACTGTTTTATCTTTAATTTTATCGAAGATGTGACAAATCGAAGGCATGTTATTGTAGCACTGAAAAATTTGCTGTTCATTATTTTGACAAACTCAAAACCAATTCATTGCAAACGATTTAAAAGTAATTTTTCGAACAACGGTTATTTATTTATTTATTTGAAAATTACTTTTACAAAGTAGATAAATCATTTAATATGTATTTTACTGAAATAGGAATTATTAATTATCACAAACAAGGAAATTTTGAATACTTATATAACCTTAAATCCTTTTAAAAACGACCAATATACTCGAATAAAGGTACCCTTAGAAAAAAATCCATCGGATTGGTATCCGGTGACCTAGGGGGCCAATGCACAAACCCTTCTCGGTCAATACATGTGTTTGAGACTTACTTTAAGATATTGGAGTATACATTTGTATGATTTGCATTGGCATTTTTTTCTCAGTAATATTCTTAAGGTTCTTAATGGATTATCGTTAATAGCAACAGCGATTGACAATGCCTCAAGATTTTCCTCCAATCTCTGGTGAATATGGTATCCATATCATGAAATTTATTGTTTGTAGTATAATAATTATTATTTATTATTAAAGATTCCTTGAATATTATAGCTAAAACCACTTTGAACTACTGATATTTTGCAGAAAAAACGCATCAGGCTGATGTTAAAGTGAAACTTTAACAGTTTTCAATCTGTTGATTTCTAAATANTGCCATAACTATTTCAACAGTCGAATAATTTCTGTCAAATTTCACACAAGAACTGTTTTATCTTTAATTTTATCGAAGATGTGACAAATCGAAGGCATGTTATTGTAGCACTGAAAAATTTGCTGTTCATTATTTTGACAAACTCAAAACCAATTCATTGCAAACGATTTAAAAGTAATTTTTCGAACAACGGTTATTTATTTATTTGAAAACAACTTTTACAAAATAGATAAATAATTTAATAGGTAGGTATTTTACTGAAATAGGAACAATTATTAATTATCACAAACAAGGAAATTGTGAATACCTATATAACCTTAAATCCTTTTAAAAACGACCGATATCCATCCAAAAATCCATCGGATTGGTATCCGGTGACCTAGGAGGCCAATGCACAAACCCTTCTCGGTCAGTACATGTGTTTAAGACTTACTTTAAGATCTTGTAGTAGCAACATTCAATCTGTCGCTTCAAGAGTCACCTCTTCTAAAAATAAACTACTCCAGTAAGCCATTTAATGATTTGCATTGGCACTTTTTTCTCATCATACACATAAGATTCTTAATGGATTATCGTCAATATCAACAGCGATTGACAATGCCTCAAGATTTTCCTCCAATCTCTTTTGAATATGGTATCCGTATCGTGAAATTTCTTGTTTGTAGTATAATAATAATTATTTATTATTAAAGATTCCTTGAATATTATGGCTAAGCTAAAACCACTTTGAACTACTGATATATTGCAGAAAAAACGCATCAGGCTGATGTTAAAGTGAAACTTTAACAGTTTTCAATCTGCTGTTTTCTAAGTACCTATGCTTTGCTTGTAATTGTGTCAAAAAAGGTTTGCCAAGGTATTTCAAAACTTTAGATGTCGATCTTCTTAGCACATTTTAATACTTTTCTCTTTTATATGCCCTCGCGTTTCGATGAAATTAAAAATAAAGAGGTTCTATTCAATTCTGTACCCACTACGTCGCTTTCGTCCTTTATAACTTTTTAATTTCTATGATTTTTTGCACAATGTCCCATCTTTTCATAAGCAATAAGTGTCAAACTCAAAAGAAAAGACAAAAGTTATGGCAAAAAAGGAAATTAGGACTTTGAGGTTATGTAGCTTATGTAGTTTGTGTTGACATTTAGAAAAAATGATGATACTGGAAACCGAACACTTGTATAAACATTTTTTATGATTATTTAAACGGACAATTAGTTAAGTACTATTTGCTTATGAAATTAACAGCCCACGGACTATCTTTCTCCTACGAGTATACATAAACAGAGTGTTTTGAAGGTAAGTATTTCCTCGGAAGTACTTATTTCCGAAACACCTTGTATTTTATAAACACAACCTCATCGTTCCACAAAACGAAAGTTCCATTATTCACAGTGTTATCACAAGAACTCAGTTCCTATCATCAAAGGGCGTCTTTACGAAATACGTCGTAAGCGTACCTTTGCCTTTGACGTAGGTGGGGCCTCGACACTCGCACTGGTAGCCGGCGTTCATGAGCACGTTAGCCGTGACGTCCGTCGTCTGGATGCGGCCCAGGATGCCGCAGGAGTCCATGCGAGACGCCACGTTGACGGTGTTGCCCCAGATATCGTACTGAGGCTTCTGAGCGCCCACTACTCCTGCTATTGCGGGCCCGTGGTTCAGACCTGTGACAGAAATCGACATGAGTTTTTGACGATACAAATGTTTACGAAGTTTTAACCAACTATTCGTAAGGACGAAGCTGTTGACCACAATTATTGTCAAGTTTCTGGGGTACAAAAACGATAATTGCTCATATCTATACAGCATTTTCCATAATATCAGGGATTTTATTAAATCTTTGCTGCATTATAAGATATTGGTGTTGGTATACAGGGTGTTCTATAAAATATATGACAAGTGAGTTAATTTCAAACATTATTTCTTATATGAACTTAGGTCGGATTCGTTTTTGTTTGGGGGTTACAAGCATTTTAAAAAATATGATTTCATATTTCAGTCAAAGTAGCCTGATAAATAAAATTGATGGTTGATGTAACAATAATTATTATTTATATTTAAAGTTTAAACATTAGTTAACCTTTAATGTTAACCAAATTAGCAAATCTTAAGACTATAAAAATTGTTCAACATTCTCAACAATTTTTGTAAGCCTCTCAGGATGTTCTGGTAACAACTGCTTGTCTTAATTACATACTCATTAAAGTGAGCAAGGACAAAATTGTAGTGTATTCCATTTTGTACATTTATGGTGTATGTTATCTTGTTCTTAAAAGCACGATAAATTTATTAATCTGTCAAAATATACTAGACACGGAAATTAAGGATATTTAAAAAATTCCAAAATTTTGGGTGATTTTCAGAGAGCTGTAACTTGGAGGGAAATGTTCGTAGAGAGAATTAAAAAAAAGGAAATTGAAGCTTCTAGGTTTCAGATCTGCAATTTAAATTTTTTTAGCGTCAGCAATTTTTGAGTATTCATGAGAAAATCAACGGAAAAAAAATTTGTAAATTTTTGCTATGGAGTTTTATGGAAAATTTTTTGGTAATTTCATCGCAAAGGTCTTTTAGATAATTTAGTCCTCTTCAATTTGAGCGGTTCCGGAGCCTTGTACGATTATTTGTCGCTGATTTATCGTCGATCAAAGCAAACAAATCATTTTTGACTTTGACAATCAATTATTCGGAAAATAATGGTCGTACAGAAAATCCAAGCAATACCCGATATTAAATTGTGATCTGCAACGTCAAATCAACCAAATTTTTTTTGACGTTTGTGAAGCTTGTGGATATGTTAAAAAAATTAAAGAAAAATAATTTTTGAAAAAAATTTTTTTTTTATTTATTTCTAGAATCATGAACGTTTTTCGATGAAAACTTAAAAAAATTAATAAAATGTGAAAAATTACTCATTACATTGATTTTCAGCAAAACGACAAATTTAAACATTCTGACAAAGAAAAAAAAATGCAGCGTTTTGAAATTATCAGTGTTTCTTTAAGACACTTTGAGATTGAAAAGTTACAGTCAATATCCTTAGTTTATTTATTATTTGCAAAGTTATGCCAAGTTATTCAAATATCCCCAATTATGCAATTTTTTAACTTTTTTCTAACCAACATGTTCACCTTGAAAATTTTTTTTTTTTATCAAAAACCCATAATTACGACTTGTAGAGAATACCTTGCAGTTTTCAAAACCCTGCTAGGAGTATCTGTACGACCATTATTTCCTGAGTAATTGATTGCCAATGTCAAAAATAATTTTTTTGCTTTGATCGACGATAACTTAGAGACAATTCATCTGGAACCGCTCAAATTGAAGAGAATTAAATTATCTAAAAGAGCTTTATAATAAAATTACCAAAAACAAATTTTTAAGTCCATAGGCCTTTTTAGAAAAAGCAAAAATTTACAAATTTTTTTTTCATTGATTTGCTTAGGATTATTCAAAAACTGTTGACGCTAAAAAATTTAAATTGCAGATTTGAAAACTAGACACTTGAAGCTTCAATATACTTTTTTTCGATTCTCTCTACGACCATTTCCCTCCAAGTTACAGTTCTTTGAAAATTACCCAAAATTATGGGATTTTTTTAAAACCCCTTAATTTCTGTGCCTAGTGTATGACCCAAAATATGTTGTATAACAGCATAAGTATTATTTCCCATGAATTGTGTTGTCGCTGACATATTAAGAATTTTGGTAAATCTGTTTATTTTATTAATTAATGAACGGCTTTTAACTATGATAGTAAACTTTCTATATTAGGTAGGTATTATATTATTTTCCAATGGTGAAAATGTATTCGTGTAGGGTGAAAGTTAATGCCGTATTCCCGAACTCAAATATTTGTTCACATCATTTACGTAGCGTCGGTTGTCACATACACTGACACGCAGACATGATTTTCTGGAAATTAGGATTTTCATTTAAAGCTATATGATGAAGTTGTGAAGTATATGTCAGATCTCGTTACCTTTAGAACTAATTATTTTCAGAGATATCAATTAAATCTGTTTTGAGTTTATTTTCATCAAATGCTTCTGTTTAACTGTGCATCAGTCGTGTAACATTAGGTTAACCGTTGTTGTCACGTTGTGATGAAACTCTCCAATATTAATACTCGCTGTATTTTGAAAACTGTCCCTGTAATATACAACTTTTTTGTTCATTTATGATTACTCACTCTCATTCTGAAGTGATGGCACTCAAACTTCTTACACCCTATATACTACCTATCTAAACTTCAAAAACGTTGGTTTTAATGCATCACATGTGGATATTAATTAGTCTTATAGTCCAGGTGCTGACAAATCATATAAAATGTATATTTGAGAACTTTACATTTAAAAACGTTGATATTTGCATTTCGTCGACACCACACGGACAAATTAACTTTTTGTTAGCAACTATAGAAAAAATTTATATAAAGTTGCAATATTTTTGTTTAAATAATGTTTCAGTGAAACATGCGACATATTCGTGACTTTGGCAATAACATAAAAGCTATTAAAAAAGAGCCCTACTCTATTTTCTCCATGTTTCCTCCACAACAAAAACTTACCAACTCTTAGTTTGAATCTTTGGAAAGCATCCCTATTTATTTGATCTAAACTTGTCATTAGCGATACTGCAAAGTCCACTAAAGCGATGATTATGTGCTCTTCTTTTCTACTGGCCTCCTACAAAAAAAAGTAATTACCTAGTATTGATGTTAAATCAACAAATTATGTACAAGGATATTCACAATATACTCTACCACCTTATTTTTTGCATACCATTATAGCCAGAAAAAAACACAAATATACAGTGTGTTTTGTTTAAAAAAAAAAAGTTTTAATACCTTTTCTGTAAGTATTTAGATAGAAGGGCAAAAAGGGTTGTGTAAATATCCCTGTACATCTCTAGTTATTGTATCTTGCTTTCGTAGGTTATGTATTATTATCTTGATGCATATATTACCTTAAATATATCCTATAAATATTTGCACAATTGAAAACAAAATATATTTATATACTTTCTATCATTATATTTGCCAGCCTACTGTATAAAAGCAGAACTATTTTGAGAATACTTTAACATTTTAGATATCGAGCTCGATTGGCACAAACGTAATTTAATATTTAATATGTAAAAATCTTATTTCCAAGTATTAAACTCAGCTTCGAGCCAAAGTCTATTTATAACTTCAGTATTTATTAAATCGAGTTCAAATATGAGTATATTTGATGAAATTGAACTGAACAAATACGATTCCTCAATCATAATTTCCAAACTTTCAAGTTAAATAATAAAAAGCAATTTTAAGAAATTGCTCCACAAATACTGTCATTTTTTCTATTTTTTTTAATAAGAATTAAAGTTTATAGACCTTAGCAAGAAGATAATAAATTTTTGCATCCTTACTCAAAATTCAGACAATCAAAAACTGATTTACTTTCCGTTTGTTTTTTAACATCAAAGTATTGCGTGCTGTCTAAGCATAAAGCAAAAAAGTTGTCTCCCTATATTTGATACCAACCTTACTGTTTTGTTCTTTGCCGGGCCTAAGTCCTGATGCCAGCATGTAAGTACTTCCAATGGTCTTGATTTTTTCTATACAGCTGAATTTGGGCTTCAGAAGTAACTGAAATGCCGAAAATATTTTTCAGAGAAAAGCAACACAGTACCACCTTGTGAATCATCAAAAACATATCCTGTTCTAAAGTAAGAATAAAATCCGATCCCTCCTATAAATACCTACCGTCTCAAACAATAGACATACCTTATCAAATTCACAGATAATTTCATTTAGAAGCCGCAGGCATTCCAACCCTTGCTTATTGACGTCGCTTTCGTCATAGAATTCTTTGTAGTTTGGTATTGAAGCGAACATCACGGCTACACAAGGGTACCGTTCGTGATACAAATCTTGAGTGGTCCTCGAAGTTAAAAAGTGCTCCGCCACGTGAGCTGGAAGTATATTTTCCAAAAGTATCTATAACACATAAATTAATTTAGCGTTTTCTAAACGGAATTCTCGACATCATACAGAATATTAAAACGTGCAAACAGCGTATTCCAGATTCCATTTTTTAAAACTCTTTGAAGAATAAATAACAATTTCTAAAGTTCGATATGATAACACAACGCCAGTCTTAAATATTCTGGTCCTTACGACAAATAACTTCATCATATCTAACGCAACTTATTCTACACGTGAATATCAAAACATTGCCCTTCTCTGCTTTCAAAAGCAATTATCGTATTCGATGCAAAGTAGAGCAAAAAGATCGGTCTTTTATCAAAGGAAAATCGTGTCATCATTTTTAGGAGGCGTAAGATGAATGAACCATTTCAAATTGAAAATGAAATTCAATGTAAAATCTGAAATACCGCTGCATACGCACTATGTTCTGGTAGTAGCTGTAGTCGCCCAGGTGCATCGACTGTACGAAGTGGTCGGTTATACGTCAAATACTAACTTGGTCGTAAAACAGAGAGCTCCTCCAAAAAACAAGTAAACGACAGTGGCGCGTACAGAGGTAAAATGTAGTATATATGTGGAAATTAAAGAACAAATTGGATTTATAATAAATTACATTTAAAATAAATAGTTTGTGAGAATAAAGGAATTTTTGTAGGAACAACGGTGCCAGACGTGAACTGATCCCTTCGTCCCTTCATAATGTATAAATAAATTATTCAATTTCTAAAACCCTTAAAAGCGTATGGCACTGGATCCCTTGACAGGCAATGATTTATCACTATACATCGAATATGATCCTACTATAGTTCTTAACACACCAAAAGTCTATTTCGTTTAATACTTTCTGAAAAATTGCACAGTCCAATTCAGTTTTAATTTCAGCATACATCGGATCGTTAATGGACCTTGTGTAGAAAAGTGGCCCCGAAATAGATCCCTGAGTATGAAGTAAATAATATTTCAACCGTTAAAAAACTACCCCTAATAACAAAATATTAAAAGAAATAGTTTTTAACAGTTTGAAATGATTTGACAGTATAAACAGTAGTAGGATGGTCCAAAAAAAACGAATATTTTTTTTTCGTGTCTCTTGTGAAAATACGTTAGTTTATCATGTTTTAAGAGCCCCCTCAAAAAATCTGCTCAAAAAAATTTTTTTAAAAGCCCAAGATTTTTAAAATTTCCAAAATCGTCAAAAATTGATTTTTTTTTAATTTCTTTTTCTCGTTACTTTATCATTTTCTAGGTTGAAAAAAATCTCGATTCTGAAAATTTCAAATCGATATTTTAATTTCTAAAGGTCACTCATAATTATTTTAACTTTAAAAGTAGTGTACCTAAAATGTTTTCAAGCGACCTCTAAAAATAAATATCAACGAACTAATAATTTTTTTATTGAATTTGATGAACAAAAGAATAGAAATAAATCACGAGACATTCTTGATTTTTCTTACCTTATTGATACCTCTCATGGTTTCAACTTCTTCTTGTTCTACCTTCAACTTAGCCTTCCAAAGATAGTCAGTTCTTGAAGTGAATTCAATCTGTCTATCCAGGATGTGGAAGAAAAGTACCACGATAGCCAGGATCAACGCAGTTTTGATTTCAAATGGTACTTTAGGGAACCTGAGGAGAAACAGTTTTGCAGTTGTTACAAATGTTTTGAAGATGTCAGTTACAAAAATGTGAGATACCAATTTATAGTAATAATTTCACAAATGTTTGACTTTACCGCGTCCGCAGTGATTTTTTGACTCTAGAAAAACATATAGTTGTCTTTTTTTCAGAAGAATTTCTGAAATTTGGGATTAAATCCTCTGGTCGGTATCTCCAGTTTCGTAACTTCTTCTGAAGAAGAAAGTGATATATCTCTTCAAACATAAAAAAGTCTAAACCAATTAAGTGAAATTATTTTTCAACTTATGATACCAGATCTGGGTATTTTATATGTTGAAACATTTGAGACAGAAGTAATTTACTCACTCATCGTCGTGTGCGTCGTGGTAATCTTGAAAGAATTCTAAGTAGCTGTATATTACTATATGGGTGACTACGGATATTACCATGAGAGTCAGTTTAAGAATGAATCCCATCCTCAAAAAAACTGATATAGCTGCTAGGACCAATGCAGAACTATATAAATAAGTCTACGAAAAAGAAAAAATACATTTACTCTTTCACTCACAATCAGTCAGATCAAAATGTTATAACTTTTAGTTAAACATTGCCCATTTTTTTGTTTTAAAAAGAAATATAAATCGGATGTTAGTAATTTCTACCAAAAAATACTCACTGGTACGTATTGAACAACAGGATCTGTTGTGTTTTCAATGGTGGATGTCAACATCATCACCATCGTATCATTTGTACCAAATTGCGTATAGTTGGTACCATCAAACGGAGAACTAATCGACGGAATTGTTACAGATACTGGTGTGGGCACGGGATTGTAATCCACCTAAAACAATCCTTAATCGTAAAATCGCGTGGAAACGTATCTTAGATATAAAATGTAAATGTTGAACGTTTAGAATAACATCCAATTTAAACCCAAATCAGCATCGTTAAATAAACATAGTACTATAATACGGTGCCGAATATTAATGTGAGATTATCATATTTACGACTCACTTTCCCGAAGAATGGAATACGGGTAGGTATAAGACGTAAACAGTATACGTCTTGTTATTCGATGCGGGATATTATTTTAAGAGAACTTGTTTTCATAAATTTATCCAAAACGAGTTGATATCCAATGTGATTTTAAAATAATCATTTTACCAGACACGTTTAGTCTTTTTTACTATTACTATAAAAGTCAATATTGTTCTATTTTAAATATATAAATTCTATAATTCTATTAATTTGTCACTTGAGATTTGAAACTTCTTAAATATTTCTAATATTGTCAGAATATCGCGATATTTAAGGTCATAACAAAGAAGCCATTATGTTCACATGAATTTTTTCGTTCTAACAACTGTTGAAGATAAGTCATTTGAAAAAGCAAAACCTCTATTAAAAACAAATGATTTGCAATGTAAAAACTTATGAGACGTAGCATGTTTAATATGGTGATGTATCAACTGTAAGTAAAAAACGAACGCACCACTCTTGTATATTGCATTTAAAAGTTACTGCATGCTTTGAATAATTAAGCGTTACGTAAAACGCTTCAGACAACTCATATCACTTTAAAATTTCATAAAACGAATAATTTTGCAAAGCTTTTACCGCCAAAGAGAATTATAATACAAATTTTAATAGCTACCAGGACAGGAGACCAAAAATCGGCCAGCATATTCTGAACTATGTCGCCTGGACAAAGGGAATTATTTAGGAGCATCTGCCATCTCCGAAAATTCGACCAAAAGCATACGAGGATTATTGCGCCGCACAAAAGCACAGTAAACGGATTAGACACCAGGACTTAGTGCCTGTAGCTTTCAGCAATTTGCAAGTGTATTCTTTAAAGGAACAGAACCTTTGCAAAAAAATATGGCAAAAGTTAAATGTAAATATAAGTCCACTAAAGATGCCTCATCTTAAACAATTTGAAATAGTATTTCGTAATTAGGTATTTGTTTAGTTCCTTGTGGGTCGCTGCTCTAATAGAATCCAGTAATACCTGCTATTTTATTTGGGACACTAAAAAATAGTGTGTATAGTACTCCAGTAACAACAAAGGAAAATTGTATGCATATAACGAGCGTTCAATTAAAAACGTGGTCAAGTTGGTTCTGAAAATTTCGACGTAGGGCGTAGCGTATAGCAAATGAACTTAAACGTCATCTGTCAAAGCGCTATATCGCCGCTATCAATTTGAATATTTTCGTTTTAAAAAGCGTTTAAAATGGTGTTTTCTCAAGAACAAAAAGTGTTTATCATAGAGTCCTATTTTAGAAATGGACGCAAGATTGATGGAATATGGAAGTATTCTATTGAGGAATGTTTCATAGAATTTCAAAATCAATTTCCCGGCGTTGTTGAGTACAAAATTTTTCAAAGTGCAGTTCAGCGTTGTGTTAATGCTTTTCGTGAAACGGGCAGTGTAACAAGAAAAGAAGGAAGCGGCCGACCTAAAAAGCGGACTGAAGAATTAAAAGAAAATGTCCAACAAATAATGGAAAATGCGCCAAGAACTTCTGTACGTGTTTTATCACAAATGGTGGGAGTATCAGTCGGTACCTGCCACATAGTGTTAAAAAAAGATTTGCGTTTGTTCTCCTATCGTTTAACTTGTCAGCAAGAACTTCATGAAGTTGATTTTCCGCGACGGGCTGTATTCTGTGAATGGTTTTTAAACAACTACGGTGAACTTCATATCACCTTTTTTTCTGATGAAGCCTGGTTTCATTTAAGTGGTTACGTAAACTCACAGAATATGAGAATGTGGTCTTCTGAAAAACCAGATAACTTTTTTGTCGAGGGCCCTCTACACGCTCAAAAAATTGGAGTTTGGTGTGCTCTCAATCGAAGGAGGATTTATGGCGCAAAGGTATAGAGAAGAAATTATCGCTCCTTTTGTTAACCAGCTGGAAGAAAACGAAATTACAAACTTTTACTTTCAACAAGATGGCGCAAGGGCACATACGGCAGGCGAGACGATGAATATGTTGAGGGAAGTTTTCCAAAATCGACTAATAAGTCTCGATGCTAAACATGAATTTCCACCGAGGTCATGTGATATTACGCCGTGTGATTTCTTTTTGTGGCCTTACCTTAAAAACACTATTTTTGAACTGCCTATTCCTGATTTAAACCATCTGCAGGCTCGACTTATAGACAAGATTCGTGAAATTAACAATACCCCGAGCATCTTAGAAAATGTCTTTAATTCTTTGAGGAACAGGTGTGAAAAGTGCTTGGAACAAGGAGGGGGACACTTTCAGCAGCTGCTTTAATTTATTGTTATAACAAGGAGGGGGACACTTTCCGCAGCTCCTTTAATTGTTTGTTATTGTTATCACGATTATTCTTTAAAATAAAGTTATATAGTCATTAACGTTATTGAAACTGACAGCTGCTATACAGCTCGTTGAGAAATGAGGTTAAGTTGATCGCTATAAGCTACTCCCTACGTCCAATGTGTCAGAGCCAACTTCGACCACGTTTTTATTTGAACGCTCGTTAGTAAGGCAAGTATTTGAGCATCTATCACCGGATTCTATTAGAGTAG
Organism: Anoplophora glabripennis; assembly: GCF_000390285.2. NCBI lineage: Eukaryota > Metazoa > Arthropoda > Insecta > Coleoptera > Cerambycidae > Anoplophora > Anoplophora glabripennis. The sequence continues at coordinate 93,217 of NW_019416412.1, forward strand.
AGACTCGTAAGGAACTAATTGTGAAAAATGTTCAGAAGTTGAGAAGTTGAAGGAAGATATTTTGAACATTTAATAAAATAAATTTGACAATTAAAAACCTTGTGACAGTTGTCATGTTGATTGTTACTTACCTGTCACGGCTAACCTAAAATATGCGAAACAAATGGAAGAAAAGGGAAATGTTTATTCGTAAATAAAATTAAAACCACTGGGTTTAGGTATAGGGAAACTTTAACAAAGTTACAATTAATTTTAGTGCAGAATGCGAATACGTTAAAAAAATTAGGGGTTTCCTTTTAAAAATGCCTCTATAAAAATTGTAAAATTTTCAAGTCAAATTCGATAAATTAGGTCTTCCTCTACAACATGTCCAATTTGCACAAAAAAATAAACCGATGTTTCCGGGAAAACTAAATTTTGCTGACAGCCCGCATCTGTCAATTTTTGCTTAAAAATCAAAATATCTCGGAAACGGTCAATTCTAAGTATGGAGTGTGTTATATGTTTTCAACTTAAAAATATATACTCTTTCCAAAAATGCAATAATATACAGGGGGTTCCATTTAAAATAAGAAAGTTAGTATCGACTTCCGGTATAACCGGAAGTACGATGACCTTAAAAATATCTTAGCTTGGTAGGCCCCACGGTCTGTATCACACCATCACAATTTCAAAAAAATCCTTGGAGCGGCTTCCCAGATATCCATCGATGGAGTTCGTGGTGGGAAAGTAATTCTTGTACAATTTGAAGATTTGGACTCCTTGTTTTATCTCTTGTCAATGCTTTTAAAATCTTAGTACTTTTTTCGCTGTTTTAAAAAGTTGTATTGAAATAAAAGTCATTTTTAGGCTGTTTTAATAGAAATTAGGCAACCAAGAATACAGACCTATTTGCACTCTTAAAAATAACACCTTCTACACTTACCTATCTAATATTTCTGACCGGCCCTACCCCACCCCATAACTTACCAGGGTAATTACTGCACAGGCCGATATGAGCGTGACGGAGACCAGGAAAATCGCCAATCGGAGACACCTGCTATCCGCCACGATCTGACCGGGGGGCGAGCACGTCTCGGGCTCGTCGACCGGCGTGTCCGAGGGGGGCCTAGGCCCGCAGCAGCCGTCTAACCAGCAGAGGTAAACGAAAATGAGCAGCACCACCGAGGTAGGCGCCAGCGTGCCATAAAGAATAATGCCTCTGGAACAAGGGATAAATTGGATTATGCCTGAAATATTGCCTAGATGCCGATAAAATGTGTAACGTGGAGCGTAATGAAATTATTTGGAGCATGGTGGTGATGTTTTATTTCCCTTAATATAACTTGACTAAACTTTTTAAATCATATTGAGTATGCCACAGGTTCAGCCCTGAAGATGCTTGGTTTCACAACTAGAAACTGTCACTAATTTTCTAATGAGGTACCTTTGAAGACGCTCTATTATCCTTTTATAAGATCTAAACTTGAGCACTGCTCGCTTGTCTGGTATCCACTGTATGTAAATCATAAGCACACAATTGAGAGTGTACAGCGAAAATTTATCAAGTTTTTATGTTTGAAAATTGATAATTCTTATCCAGAAAGAGGATACTATCATTCTGTATAAGCAATACAGAATCGGAAATGGAGCATTTTATCGAAAAAAAAATAAAGAGTACCTTTTTTGTAGAGTAAATGAGGGTCTATCATATGTTGGTATCTGAATTTGAAAATTTCGACAAGCAAAAAAACTGGGGCAAATTTTAACCGACGACCCCCCAATTGAGACGCCCCTGACTAAAATTTTTGAAAAATTTTATGATGACTTTTAATGAGCGTTCATGTTGTCAAAATTCATAATTTTCCTTCAACCCATTTCGGAAATATTTATTAAAAAAAAATGAATTTTTTGAGACTCCCTTAGGAAACATTTCTCGTCCCATGCTTATATGAAAAAATATTCTTATATGTGGCAATAGAATCAAGTGGTAAATTATTGGATACTAATTATGAGACACCTTGTATTGCAAATAAAAAATTGCTAGCGAAAATTACAAAGCCCAGACCCAAAACTGCATGCTTGAATTTAAAAAAATACCACACATACGTTTGTGAACAAACAAAAAGCTGGATGAAATTGCTTGATTGCTTTGTAATTTAAAAATGCACAAATTTATTCTCTTGCAATACATGTTTCCAGAAACATTTAACCATAATTTGTGATCATCATCTGTCACCAAAGTTCGGTCAAGCATTTTATTTACACACTGTATGTTATCAAATTTCGTTATAGTCCAGGCGCTAGAGCAGTAAAATTAGGCTTTGGCGTTTGTGTTTGAAGTCATCTATTTTGTTGCACAGAAAAATCCCAGATATTATGTAGAATAAGAATCCTAGTTTGCCTATTCAAAAAAAAAACATTGCAAAATTCAGGTAAACAACAAACATAGTACAAAAAGAACGAAAAATTACCCGTTTTTCGAAATATTTTTCCATGTAACATTGAAAGTAAACCATAAATAAGTCATTTTTTATTTTTTATTTATTTGACGATTGGGTTTCAAAATACGTATGCGCGATAAAAGATGACTTTCTCGGGAACGGTAGCATTTATCAAGACGATTTTTTTTTTAATTTGATTTAGCAAAATGAGAGGAATACGAGTATGTCATCAAAAATCAATATCTTTTATGTGTGCAAGATTTAGTCGATTGCATAGAAAATTCCCTGGGCAATAAATAGTTGTTTATAGAGTAAAAAGTGGAAAAATAGGTATTTTTAGTATTGATCATTGTTTATTATGACGGTACGCCATAAACTTTTTGAAATTTAATTAACAAACCTGTCAATCGAAAACCACGCGATCGATCGTTGCAAAACTTTTAGGGTAGAACTGACATATTTTTTACTATTTGTTCACAAAGTTTCATCAATATTTATAAATATTTACTCATTTTAAAAATTGTTCCAAATATACATATGATTTTCTACTATGTTTCGCCCATTGTTAATGCAAAATTCAACTTTTTTGATTCGCAGGTCTAACTTTATGGAAAATCGTCAAATAACAAAAAATAAAGAATGACTTCTTTTGATTTAGGGCTTACTTTCAATGTTACAGTAAAAAATATGTCGAAAAACGTCATTTTTCGTTATATTTCGGATTCTTGTTCTACATAATGTTCGGGATTTTTCTGTACAACAAAATAAATGACTTCAAATACAAACGCCTTGAATGCTCTATCGCCTGGACTATTAACCAATGCACAAATCTAACAGAAATATGAGAAATCCGTTTTTTACGTAATTTTTTCCAATCGACAAAAGCTTTTGTACTTAATTTGGAAATAGTTTTGCTAAATGTTAGTTACATCAAACAAATACCTAGCCAGACTGTACAAGCGCGTTGCTTACGTAAATATTTGCATGTTTGTGACCGTCTCTATGTTTGTGTAAATCATTTATTGACAATAGCCACAAATTTGAATGAAACGCAATTGTTGAACTGGTTACCAGTGAGTCGACAATATAAATTCCATGTAGGATTGTCGTACGCCACGAATTGCTAAACTCTAAATCGAACATATAAAACTTGTTCGAAATACATTGTAGTTTATGCCCCAAGCGTGCCGATTTACGTCGACGTTAAAAGACTGCGCTCTACTGCAGTAACTTTGTTTAAAATTACAGACAGTTGGCAAATGTGCATCTAAGCAAGCGTATTTCTGTCAAAATGAAGTCACTTAGGTATATTAAAATGCACCCATTACATAATGTTTAATATTTTATCGTCACGTTACAGATATACAGGGTGTTCTACAAGCTCTCATTTTTATTTACCAGGCTACTTTGATTGAAATACGAAATTATATTTTTTAAAACGCTTGTAACTTTTACACAAAAACGAATCGGACCTATATTCATATAAGAAAAATTGTTTGAAATTCATCCAGCTACCATCTGTCAAAATTTGTCAAAGAGCTTGTAGAACCTGTATAATGTTTTATGAATTTCGTTCTGGAAAAAGGATATTTCAATTTATAATACAGTTATTTTGTTTATTAAAGGATACACAAGACACTTTGTAAAATATAATGTCTAATAATTAAAACAGGCAAGAAAGTAATTGTTTTTTTGATTTATTTCTCCGCTTTCTTTGAAATTACATCAAATAAAAATGTTTAGAGAGTATCTTTATGGTAGCTAGTAAATTAATCTTATTATGTCCTCAAAACAAACCATAAAAATGAATTATTAAAACCCAGAACATTGCTCCAACCGCGAAAACAAGAACTTACTTCAGAGATCCTACTTTGCATAATAATTAATTAATGCCGTAGTCTTTTGCAGATTTATGTTAATTAAAAAACTTAATTTCTTGGGCACTTTATGAGTGTTATAAAACGTTGACAGACTTTTTTGTTCAGAAATTTTTGCGTTGAGATACTGCTGGTAGTAATGATTTAGAAAAGCTACAATTTTCTTGACAGTAAAGATAAGAATCTCATTCTAAGTGGTCATAACAGGTTGTATCAGAATAATTATTTATATTGAATTTTTTTTTAACATTGTTCATCATCAGTTTTAATTATAAAAGAAATTTTATCTACTTTATTTTATAAAGCAATGCCTATACCTATTAGACCAGTGCTTAAGCCTTCAAAAATGGTAAAAAGTGAAAAAAAATTATAGTAGGATGAAACCCATTGGAAAAGGAAGAGAATATAACAGAAATGAAAGGAAAAATAATTTACGGGCGATCTGAGGTCGGGAAGGGGAAGGGGGTGAGTTTAAGGGTAAAAAACGGTTTCCCTTGATTTCCGGAAAAATTACAAGTCTTATGGAAAAAAGTTAAATGGCAAAGTTGTAGGTAATAAAAAGGTCTACAACTTTTGTAATTACACTTTTTTCACATAACCTCAAAATTTATGTGAAAAATTCAAATAACCAAGTTTTTGGTTTTTTAGTTTGATCTTTTACAAACAATTTTTTTTTCACGAAATTTGGTGAAAACAGCTATTTATGTCCCAAACATGCTGTAATTTTTTTTATTTGAAATATTTATTTTTTCACCTTATTTTTACTTAATATCGAAAAAGCACCCTAATTTTCAATCGAAAATTCTCACGTCAAAATATCTGCTTTTTTAAAAACGTCGGTGGGCTTTTTCTTCGTTGAAATCTCTACTTTCTGATGGTGTAAAAAAAATATACATTACTATGGTAAGTTTTCTCAGGAAATGCAAAGAAACGAAAAAACTAGAATCCGAAAATTTCTAATCATTATGTACAATTTTGAGCTATTTATTAAAATTTACACTTTAATTACTCGAAAAACGTAAGATTCCATGTTACATTGATAAACAAAAAAATTACAAGTCGAAATATACTATTATAATTAACAACCAAATAAGTTAATAAAGTTAATATTTAATAAGACATCTACAATATTTTGAGAAAGTTGTAGAATCTTCTTTAAATTATATATATTTTTCGATATTAAATATTTCAAATCAAAAAAATTACAGCGTGTTTGGGACATAAATAGGTAAGTTTTCACCAAATTTCGTAAAAAAAAAATTTTTTTTGTAAAAAATAAAAAACCAAAAACTTCGATATTTGAATTTTTCCCATAAATTTTGAGGTTATGTGAAAAAAGTGTAATAACAAAAGTTGTAGATCTTTTTATTACCTACAACTTTGCCTTTTAACTTTTTTACATAAGACTTGTAGTTTTTCCGGAAATCAAGGGAAACCGTTTTTTACCCTTAAAAACTCACCCCCTTCCCCTTCTCGACCTCAGATCGCCCGTAAATTATTTTTCCTTTCATTTCTGTTATATTCTCTTTCTTTTCCAATGGGTTTGCTTCATTTTCGGGCTACAATTAAAAAACTGATCCCTATCTCCAATTTCCACCCTCTAATTTAATAGCACTCCGCGGTTTTTTCATCTAAAATGACCCTTTGAACTATTCACGCAATAAAATTGCTTGAACGTCATAGTACCTTTTAACCCTGTTTTTTTGCTATAATCAACAGCCTATCAGTCAGTATGCGTGAAATTGTTCATTTTTTAAAAAGAGACTACAAAAACATTTGCTTATCTATCAATTAGGTGAATAAAGAATGATAAGTTAACAATATTTCTCAAAGAGGAGACAGAAAATTCTTTAGAATTATGACAGAAGAAACAATTTAACAATTTGTATTAATTCTTTCTTTTCTTTCTAATTTCGGTGCTACAAACCAAGTCCTTAATATATTTGAATATGTGTTATTTTCTCCTCAGACAATAACTATAATTCCATTTATATATCTCTCTAATCAGGCTAACACAATCTCTTCGTTAGTGTATATAGAATTATTAGTGTACCTGGGAATGGTGGTAATCTGCATGATACACATAACCAGGAATATAAAGGAGGCACAGGCGATGTAGCGGCGGAACTCTGGATCAGGCTGGCTGCGATATTCCGTCTCCTGCTTTCGATTCTGGAACCACAGCAGCGCCGGATGAAGCTCGCCGCTGCTCCACCATTTCCTAAAAAGTAAATTGCAATTTTACATGAGCTTTTTACTCTTTCCAGACGATTTTACACGATTTATCTGATGTTTATGAAGCTGTTATCCAACAATGTGTAACTTTGTAGCGTTACAGTAAAATTGAGGAAAGGACAAGGAAGTTTACCGGTAGAGCAAACTTACTTGACGATAATGAAATGATGGGAGACCTGTGTTAGTTGCAACAACGAGGCACCTTGCTCGCAGTCGCTGTAAGTGCACACGAACTCGTGGCCATCGCCTCTATTAATCTAATTTTCAGTTTCAGTTGTTCCATGATGAATGTCGACGTAAATGTGTTCCAAGTACAAATAAAACTGTTCGAATAACAGACTGCGGTCCATTTATAGGGATTTATAGCGCAAGTGGGCAATGTTCGATTAGGTAATTCACCGTGGTTGAGTAAAACATCCAAGTACTGTCGCATAAAAAACGTAATGTGGACTGAAACGTAGTTTTATGGATACAGTGATTTATATGTGAAGGGGTGAATTTAATACGAGGGCGACACTTTCTGGGAAACAATAAAATATTTTTTTATTACAGTAAAGGCATATTCTATTAATTCATTAATCTGTCTCCCAATCTATTGATAATTTTTCTACAAGGTTGACAAAATGTAAAAGGTAATTTAAAGTAAGTGCTGGAATTTACGATTCTGTAGTCCTACAAATTGTGCAAAAACATGTAGCCCAAGTTTTTTTTTTAATGTTTTTTAAGTTTAACCGTATTGATCGCGGTATTCCGCAGGGTTCTGTTTTGGGGCCCTTGCTTTTCGCAATATATCTTAATAACTTTTGCTTTAACTGAAGATTCATCTAACGTGTTGTCTAAAACCATAAATTGGTTTTCATTTAACGATCTTAAAATTAATACAGATAAATCCCAGAGTATAACGTTTACCACTACTCCAGGGCATGTAGAACATAAATGTGTTAAAATCCTTGGTATTGTAATACCACTGATGATAAATTGACTTGGTCTGACCATGTTGAGTTCATGAATAGGAGGTTGTCTGGAGTAGTTTTTTTGTTAAGGCAACTGAGAGAGGTAATTAGCACTGATACTTTAAGATCAGTTTAGCGCTTTAAAAACCTTTAGAATAAAAAAAATCCATTCGTATTCTGGCCAACGTTATAGAGATCACTGTCGCCAACTTTTTGTGAACCTTGCAATTATTCCCTTGCTATCGCTATTTGTTTATTACTGCTTATTGGATATTCATCAGAATATTGCCAGTTACACGGTTCAATCGGATATACATAATAATAAGTTATGTATAAAGAATTATTTGTTGTCAAAATATTTTTCATGACTTTTAGTGGAATGAAAGCATTCTGACGTCTATTATGTTATACTGTGATTTTATTGTTAGGTCTTGTATTTCAATTAGTCTTGTGCTTTAGTTGTCTTTTCTTAAATTGTTGTTTTATGATTGTGTGTTTCTTTGACTTGCTACCATAATATGTTATGTATTAATGTAGCCGAATAAATAAATAATAAACAATAAACAATATGTGAGGTAGAAATATCAGTCTTAAATTATTCTGGGAATTTCACAACTATTCCTTTAATCACCTGGATAACAGACCTGTCAACTAAAGTTATAGATACTGTTTAATCATCTCTGAGCATTAGTTATGTATGTATGCATACATTTACTCTAAGGTATTGATAGATTAAGTTTTAATACCTTTCAAGTAGTGTTAATACAATAATTTGGAAGTTTGAAACAGTAATCTCTTAATATTTATATCTACTGCTACACCATTACTACTATTTCTGGAAACAAGGGCTTAGAAGAGGACAGCGCTATCAAAATCTTACCTACATTCCAGGCACGCACTTCGATCGGGCAATAAATTGGACTCTATCATCGCCAGCGTCTGCAACCAAAACCACGTGAAATTAAAATCGTTTGCGATAAGGATTAGAATCGAATAACTTTCTGATACAAGTTTGTTAATTAAGCTTCACGTAAGGGGAATAGCGGGTTACATTAATCTTAACATGGGTTGGTAATCTAAAATTAGAGATTGTAAATATCAGTTATTAATAATTGAAATTAAAAAAACCAAGCTAAGCTAAATCGAGTTTCAGTCGTCTTGGTCTTGGGTCTATTATCCATGTAGCTTGTAAGTTATAAATATATTAAATTTCCAGTGTTGCGAGAAACAACTACTCCGCGAGCTATATGCCCCGACCGGCATTGAATTATACTCACAACATCTAGTTCAACAGCTAGGATCATTCGTCTATCGTCGATTTAAACCACCAGGCACAGACCGGTTTTGGTCTTTATCAGTGTGTCATAGGTGAGAACCGACGAATGAAACGATCCAGCTTATTATAATGTCGTATGCTCACGATCAAAAGGTACATTGTACGCGGAGCGCAAATGACTCCATCTGTCGTGCGGACTTCCAACTATGCCATTCAGATGGCTACTACGGAAGGAAGCGACCTGCTAAAATTTACTGGGTGCTTTTGTTGCACGACTGTCGCCAACAGCACGAAAACAAAATGTTTAATTGCCAGTATTAAAACATAGGTTATGTTAGATATGTTATGCCACTCAACAAATTCTTTCAAACGGTTAATATCATGGGAAAAGTATACTACTTTTATTTCTGTGACCAACCTGGACGTACGATGTTGACTGCAAACAGAAAAACACCACAGTAATATATATAGGAAGATTATTAACAACAATGAGAGTATATGCAAGACACTTGACTGAATGTGAGATACAGAAGCAAGAAAGAGTAGAAGTATACACTGATAATAAATTAATGCTTTTATAAATACGAACAATATTATTGACATTATTGTTATTGACATGGAAAATTTATTAAATAGCAAAATGCTGATAACTAAACCAATACCTACTATTTTCGCAACGAAAAAGTTAATTAGTTGTGCTAAATTTTAGTTTCTCGCATTTACATTCTTACAGCATCTTATTCAAGTTAGATATTTAATTTTATCATCTACAAATGGCAATGCTAGAGCTGGGAGAGATTTAATCTTTAAGTAACTGAGATCACTTCGAAAAAAGAAAATCAATTCTAAATTATTCACTCTATTTAGAGAAGTAAATTTGACACTTTATTATTATTTAGTACGCATTTTGAAAATTCAACACAGTTCTTTGGTTTAAAAATTTTCATTTTGTTTGAATATACTGAACTGTCTGAAAATACAGGGTGATTGACAAATGGTGACCAAAAATGAAACCTCGTATTCTTTGGTGAATTTTAAGGGGTCTTTCCTATAAAGTTTTTATCTTAAAATTCACCAAAGAATACGAAGTTTCATTTTTGGTCAAATTTTGTGAATCACCCTGTATATTTCTGTTTATAAAACATATTTTTAATTTTATCTCTATACAGGGTGGGCCACCAGTAACGCCTCGGTCGCTAGTGACCAAACGGCAAATGTTACAGAAACCTGTTTAGGTGGGTATGTGTAGGTTGATTACGGCTACATTTTAAAAATATTTTGAAATATACAGGGTGTCCAGGAAAAGCGTACCATATCAAAGTTATGTTTTTTTAAATGGAACACCCTGTATTTTACTGCATTTTTGAAAGCACCGTAAAAAAATAGGTGAACTTTATTAAAGGTTCTGCATACCTAGGACTTACAGTTTGTGAGATATTTCAATTTTAGTGAAAATGCAGGCATAGCGTAGAAATTTAATATTAGCAATAAAAAAATAATTTTAAGGAAGCAGCTTTGGAGGGTCTATTTTAGATCCTTGAAGTTATAAATTGTTATATTTGTCGTCACTTAGTATTATACAGGGTGTTCAAAAAACTGCTGAATACTTCTCTCAACTTTAAACAGCAATAACTTGGTTATTTTAAATGGAACACCCAGTATATTTTTACTTTGGGAGTTGGGAAATTTAAAACTCTTTCAAACTGTGTATAGGTTCCCTATACCTATCTCTAACGGTATTGGAGATATTTGTGCCGTTTCGTTTTTTATCGATTTTTTTTTTAAGATGTATCCACGTGTCTTTATCGAGGTCTTTACTGAATTGGTTTGGGTTCTTCTTGATGACGTCTCTTTAAATATATTGAGAAAAATGAGGATGCAATTAGATGGCGCACCTGCAAATTTTTCATATTCAGTGAGAAATTATTTAAATCGAAAATTTAGTAATAAATGGATAAGTAGGAATGGTGCATGTCAGTGGCCACGTAGGTGTCCAGACCTCACCGTAATGGACTTCTTTGTTGCGAGCTATATAAAAAATCTTGTATACAATGTTCCACCTATTACTTGCGATGATATTGGAGGGAAGGATTAGAGATGCATTTGCGTGAGAATATCATTTGAAGATAGAATAAGATGCTGTATTCAGGAGAATGGTTATCAATTCGAACATCAATTAAAATTTTTCTTTGTTTTTTCTAAAAGTAAAAGTTCCTTTTATCATTATCATGAAAATATTCAAAAAAGTTTTCTAATAAAAAATATTATTTTATAAGCAGAATGATTATAAAAAGTTATTAATTTTGTATAAATATGTTTGTAGTAAGTAACTGAATTATTTATGAACAAGAAAAATATTTATTAAAGAAAATTTTACTTTTAGAAGAAACAAAGAAAAATTTTAATAGATGTTCGAATTGATAACCTTTCTCTTGAATACAGCATCTTATTCTATCTTCAAATGATATTCTCACATTCCTTAGAATAGTTATTTGGGGTGATATATCTAATCCTTTTCTTCATATCATCGCAAGTAGTAGGTGGAACACTGTGTACAAGATATATATTTATACAGCCCGAAACAAAGAAGTCTATTACGAGAGGTTTGGACACCTGTGGTAGCCACTGACATGGACCATTCTTACCTACTCATTTATTACTTATTTATCGATTTATATAATTCCTCACTGAATATGAAAAATGTGCAGGTGCGCCATCTAATTGCATTCACATTTTTCTCCTTATATTTAAAGAGACGTCATCAAGAAGAACTCAAACCAATTCAGTAAAGACCTCGATAAAGACACGTGGATACATCTTACAAAAAAAAAATCGATAAAAAACGAAACGGCACAAATATCTCCAATACCGTTAGAGATAGGTATAGGGAACCTATACACAGTTTGAAAGAGTTTTAAATTTCCCAACTCCCAAAGTAAAAATATACTGGGTGTTCCATTTAAAATAACCAAGTTATTGCTGTTTAAAGTTGAGAGAAGTATTCAGCAGTTTTTTGAACACCCTGTATAATACTAAGTGACGACAAATATAACAATTTATAACTTCAAGGATCTAAAATAGACCCTCCAAAGCTGCTTCCTTAAAATTATTTTTTTATTGCTAATATTAAATTTCTACGCTATGCCTGCATTTTCACTAAAATTGAAATATCTCACAAACTGTAAGTCCTAGGTATGCAGAACCTTTAATAAAGTTCACCTATTTTTTTACGGTGCTTTCAAAAATGCAGTAAAATACAGGGTGTTCCATTTAAAAAAACATAACTTTGATATGGTACGCTTTTCCTGGACACCCTGTATATTTCAAAATATTTTTAAAATATAGCCGTAATCAACCTACACATACCCACCTAAACAGGTTTCTATAACATTTGCCGTTTGGTCACTAGCGACCGAGGCGTTACTGGTGGCCCACCCTGTATAACCTGCAGACTAATTAAATCCTCATTTCGCCTTACACAGCATCCTACATGCTACTGAAAGGTGAAGTATTACATTCATCTGTGATATTTCTCGCCTACGTTCACAATAAATCATATATGACTGCCAATCGTGTTTCCCACACCGCGACAACTTACAGTCAACTCGATGTTTTTCGCCAGTGTAGACTCTGCGATGTTGGCGAAGGGCTTGTCAGCCCCCCAGCATTCCACGTACTTGGTCATCTTGCTGGCAGGCCGGGAACGTGGGGGCAGGCCGCCGGGGGTGGCTATCCCCATGCCCAGTTCGCAGATGCTGTTGTTTCTGTCGGAGACCGTGGACATTCGCGGCCTGACGTTGCCGTTTTGTGCCTCCGTATCCGCCTTCTGGAAGAAAATGCGAAATTGATTTATAGTGTCAGTCAGTAGAACAGTGTAGTACAATTTGCATCAGCACGTTGAATTTTGTGGGAAGCAGTCGGATCAATCCATCTGGGGTGCCTCAGGGCTCAGTTTTGAGGCCATCGCATTTCAGTATAGTTTTAAATGACGTGAGAGAAAAATATTAATAGAAATTACTTTGCTTTCTTTGATACGCCTCTAATTAAATATGTTTGCAAAGCAGCAAAATTGGAATTTAAAATGAAAATTTTTCTAAAATGAAATAATATAGTGATATACTCCTAACCATTTTAGCATTTTGACGCGAAATATGTGTTACTTGCTATAGTTTAAATTAAAGGTATATGTACATTGTTTTATAAACTGATATTGTTTCATAAAAGATACACATATGGAAACAAAGCTATTGCAGAAATCGCATGCGAAAAGTTCTTCATTTCCCTTTCCTCAACGCGAATTCACGTTGAGGAAATTATGTTCTAAAACTATTTAATATACAGAAATTTAAGTTGTCATAGCGATACCTACTTCATTATATTTGAACAAGAGTGTACGCTTTCCAAAGACATTTCACTAATCTTATTAATTGAAAGTAAAATATGTTTATTTACTTAAATGTATGTAGGTATGACTTGAAGTCTTGTTCCTTCGATAGACTTAACTTTCCAGGCATTTACATATTATTCCAAACCACTCTCTTTGAAATACGAAACTTGCTGGAAATTCATTAACTTTAATTCAATTACGATTCATCAAGTAAGCTAGGTGGCTATAATTTTGACGGTTTAAGCAAGAAAGTCATGTATTTTCTTAAAAATAAAACCGCTTTTGCAATTATTTGGATTTGAATCAACATTTTTTTTAATACCTAAATTTGTATAAAATAAATCAACTAATTTCTTTCTTGAGACCTTGTTATGAAGACTTGATACAAGACCAATTTAGTTAATTGTGTATCATGTTTTGTCTTTGTTTCGAGGCATTTTCCAGTATTTTCCAAGTTTTTCCATTGCACTAACAAGCACTCTTGTTTTTAAACTTTATTATCATGTTCCCTTAATTATGTTCGCTTTTGATTTGAACCCCCTATCTCGCTTACAAGTTTTTTATCGTCAGGCTTTCTTTTTTATAAAATCCTTGAATCATTAAAAATCAGTCCCTTTTTTTAACTGAGTCTGTAGAGTATAATTCAATATATTTTCAAAATTTAAATATTATTCGTTTTCTTTGTGGCTAGACAACCGTAGACTAAGTGTGGGTCAATTTCGTTTTCAATAAAATGTAAATGATTAGTCAAATTTTCTTCATTTTTTAGAGAAAGGAATTAATTTCAGACATTCCAAAGGTCAATATTAAATTTCTACCCAGAAATATAACTTCTTACCTACTTCAAAAATAGGCAGCATTTAAAATAAATATTTAATACTTACGGTTAAACGAATTCTAGTCTTAATTTTATGATCTACATAGATTTTATAGAAACATGTTTTGTATTGTATATTAAATGTACCGTTTGTTTAATACAAAATTTAATAATTTTGGTGAAATATACTTATTTTAAGAATATATTTGGATATAAATATTTCTCAGTAATAAAAAATATTTTGTTTCCAACTCACAATACCCACTACAACAGTTTAACCAACCATACATAGGTCTGTTTGGGACTTATTGATGGACCACATCATTATTAAACGATCCAGTGCGTAGGTGCTAGTTCCAAATATCGTGCTACTTCCCACCTACGCCATTCTGTGACTTACAATTTTCTTTCAAGAAAATGTAAGTTTGATTATAATATGCTACATTTGCTTTGAATAATTCCTACATTAATACTAAATTTTAAATGTATATATTTTAAGGAACTGGTAGTTTTGAAACAAATATGTTTGCAGTTTATAATGAACTGTAAGAGATATCGTAGCTAAAGTCCGAGATAATAAATTTCAAAACTATAAAAGATTTGAATTAAATTTTCTTTCTACATTTTGTGATATCCAATGAACATGTGAAATAGGATCTTAAAGGGACAAAGTCAAGTGATGTAGTTACATTGTTTCCTGCTTTTAAGAAAACATCGTAAAACTCGTATTGATTGTCCTGTATAACGGTGTAAGAAACCACCATAGTAAAACAAATTAATAGCGAAAAGTAACATTTTTATTGCTCCTGCCGCTAAATCAGAAAAGATGCACTTTTGCTAATGATAATATTTAAAATGTTGTAAGCTAAGAATGACTATGCCTTAATTAGAGGCTATATTTATAACATCGAATACCACTGATATATTTCAATATAAAACACAGATAATAATTAGAGACATATTTAATTTGCAGAATATTAGAAAGAAAAATATTAAGTATTATTTCATATGTAGAATTGTATGTACAACTGAGTTCCCTCTAATAAACCCACTTTGACGTTCTCCTAGTTCCTTGTTTTGAAAAGCGTAACTTTAGTGACGCCGTTATCTTGCTGCTAGAAACGGCAACAGGTTCGTATTCCAACAACTAAGTTCTGAAGTATCCACTTGAAAAACGTTACGGTATGAGTATGCGAGGAGTAGGCGGATGAAAGTTCACTGAAAACATGGAAGCTCAGAATTTAAAAATACGTGCCTACTGACCCATTTCAGTAACGATATTAATATTGCTACTTTGATACGAATAGTTTTTTCAATTGGTCTCCTTTTAAGAAATGAAATTAATAGATATTTATGTCAATAGTAGCCGAAATGACCAATATAACCCCATATCATATCGAAAAAATCGGATTAATTTATTAAAAATAAGCCATACTTAACACCTATGTCTATAACATCAAAAATGTTTAAATTTCTGATCAAAGTTTAATTTTTCGAGTAGCATTAGATTACGTACAGACGAATTTAATACTACCTAATTACTTTCAAAAACAAGAAAAGTTATTTAAGGTGACCTCTCATTATATTTCATTCTATTTACGTTTTTGTAGTCATGCTTAATTCATTTGTAATCGTTAAATTGGGTCAAGCGTTTTCACTTTTTGTAGGGGGCGAACTGCGTAAAAAAGCATATCTGTTTGTTATTTTATACGACGTTTTATTAGCCCTACCCTAAAGCAAACTTTGTTGGCGTTTGGCGTTCAGTTGACTTTGATCGCGTAAACAGAACATTTCGTTTATCAATTTTGTAACAGTTGTTTTTATAATTATGTACTTACCTAACTTTGGAATAATATTTGTTCCAGTCGTTTTTTCTTGGGCATTATAGGAAAAATTCCATTTCATTTTTCCACTTGAAGATTATTTAAGACACATTATTCTTATCATTTAAAATCAATTAGGAATTGTAAAAGACATTCTGAGGCGTGTTTTTAAGTTATGAAGTTGATATTGTCCAAATTTGTTGAAGAAACAAATTTGGAATTGATGTTTTAAAATGTAACAATAAGTGTCAGATGTATATGTTTTTTTCTTTGCTTTTCTAACTGTACCGACAAATACCGACTTAAAGATATCAAACAAAATTTGCGTTTAATCACAGTCACGCATACCTACTACGTATATTTTTACTTAATTTTTAGGTCATTTTTGGGGGTTACGGAGAAGCTATACACTAACTGGTGAAATCTGACTTCAGAATCGTGATCAGCGGATGAAAATACAAGGAATTAAGATGATCTAAACCTATACATTTTTTTGTTTTGCTTGCCTTGTTGTTATTATGAGCAGAACACCCCCTAAATTATTTGCTCATAATTTCTGGACACCTTGTAGATTTCTATACGAGACATTCAGAGAATCCGGATAATCTATATGTCTACAATAGCGAGGATTGGTCAACTTTAAACGATAGTCATTCGACTAAGTCCATATTCGGAAGAAGAGTATGGAATTAGAATAACTACATTAAATTATTCCCAACTACTTTGCATAAAAGGTCCAGTGAAACAAATAAATTGAAGCCGCCGCGAAACGTTTCTCTTTTAAAGGCCGTTATCTGCGCAATACATTTAAATAGGAGTTGGAATTGTAATTATGTAAAGAAGGGGGTGGTATGTAGAGGAAAACAAAAAAATATTTCATCTTGGGAGCTAAACCCTCCAAGTTTTTATACTGCTTCGACTTGATTAAATATGAAGGGTAAACGAAAAGTTCAAGAGGAGATTAAATTTCCTACTCCCAATAAAATATTTACTCAAGTTTTGAATATAAAAAATTATGAAACTATCCTTAAAAAGTGAAGGACAAACAAATAAAAAAGCAATACATTTAAATGTGATGAAAATACAAAGTGTGGAAAATCACAAACAGCCTTATGAATTTTTATTTGCGAGTGCCAAAATATGTAACAATATTTTTTTTTATATAAAATTAGATTAGGAGCAGGGTAGTAAATTAAAATGCCCTCATGAATCAGGCAACGAAGCGATATTAAACACTGATTAAATACCGACGGGTGCCGTGTTAAATAGTGCGTGAAATTGCATCAAACATGCCTGCATGTCTATTTAGTAGTATTAATTGGATTCGGTTAAATAACGTCACAAATTCAGAACAATTGGAAATCAAGTAACATTGTTTCAATCATTTCCCATTGCTTTGAAAAATAATTCATTTACTAAGGGGAACTAGATACGCAAATTTTACTGAAATGGAAAAATAAAATATTTCATTTGACAGTTTTAATGTTTTAATAAAATTAATTTTTATTGTGTGAATTATTTCGATTTTATTTTCAGAACAGTTAAACTCATTTAATTTAAACTTTAGAAAAATGGACTCAATGTCTCGTTCCTTTCTCTACACAAAGTTAAATTGATGAACACAAAATTACTTATATAAAGTTTCCATTGTCTAAAAGTCATAGCATTAAAGAATTAAATTTTAATTTCCATGTAAAATTAACTAGTTACAGTTGCTTACAAACTTTTATTAAAGATATAAATAAAATTATTTCTCTTCTACACACAATTTTAAATAATAAAGTTAGTTGGACTATTGGAAAATGTAAATAGAAATAATGAAATAACAAGAAACTACTGGTTTTCTCATTTTGGATTAATAAAAAGCTTGACCTTATTAACATTTACTGTATTTACATTTTTGTATGTATTTTGCGAATTTTGTAATAACATAATTCACTTTTACAATAACTTTCCCTGTTTTTTTTTACCATTTTAAGGGTATAGTAATTCAAACTAAATAATTAAAAAAATTTTATCAAATAAAATCGGACAATGTTGTTCAATAACAGAAATTGAATTATACCCCCCCCCCCCCCATAAGCAATCAGCAGGTACTAATAAATAATTACTAAATTTATTGATACGGATATCAGTGGTTCCAAAAATGTTTCTTCGTATCAATGTGGAAAGTCAGTAGATCTCGACTTATTCACTGCTTAAATACCATCCTCAGGTTTGTAAACGCCATAGAGTTGATTTAAACAAATGACGCCATGTATTCGAGATAAGTGAAGGATGTCTTTAAAACTTTGTAGAAACTAAGGCGTTTCCAGCAATTTTCTTTAACGACTGTTTTACCTCTAAGAGAGAGGATTAATAAAAAATAACTAGGAGTTAAAAGGACTTTAGATTTCTGTCGCTTCCCCTTTTCCTTATGCACTTCTAAAGACTCGCAAATGCACTGGAGGAAATCAGGACAGCACTATCTTCTTTGTATTAGACTTAAGTGGTTGCACTTTTAGTTCGTGAAAAGAAAATCCCTGAAATTATTTAAAGGTGCCTGGAATGAGTCTATATAAAATTAATTTTAGTTGGTCCTTCGAGACAGGTTCAGCAGTGACAGATATTATTCATTAAACGTTTAACGTTTAATGTATGTACCATCAGAGCCTTATGAATACAGATCACGCACACTTAATTCCCATTAATAGTTGCGAAGTGTGTGTGTACATAATGGCTTGTTCGGGGAGTAACTAGAGACACTCTTGCGGCTGCTAATTCCTCTATGATCGATAGTATTATGGGACTTTATAAGCATGCTGTATGTTGAGAAGCTTCATCTGGCGACATGATATACTTAATCCTAATAATACAACGCTTAAGTGTAAAGTTTGTTAAAGCCGCTAGCAGTCTGTGAAACAAAAATGAAACTTCTACCTGTCAAATTCATGACTTAAGGAAAATTAAATATATATATAAATAATTAAAAAAATAATTCTCGTGTCAAAGTAAACTTATAAAACTGATTTGGGAATATAAATAAATATTTTAAGTGTACTGGAAACCTCTAGTAGGATGTCCCTGAAAGAGACAAGTTGTTAGCATAAATAAAATGCGAATCGACAAGCTACTACTTGTGGAAGCGACGGTGTGGAAAATAAAAATGCTTGCGTAAATCTCATTTTCCGAGCATCAAGCGAACGTTAAAATGGAAATATTTTTAATGGACTTGTTAAGAGTATCCACATTTTTCATATCTGAGACTTGAACAGAATGCAGAGGAATGTTCATCCATTATATACAAAACTTGCAGATAAGGACACTTAGTGGTTGTTGAAATGTATGCAGTTAAACTAACCTTTCAAAATCAAAATAAATAAGCAAAATTGTTTTGACATGTCACTTTTTTCATTCATGAAATTTAACAAACGTATATATACTTTATTTAAACAAATTAGCTATACTTCCGTGAACATCCCTATTAAACTTACAGGCACTTAAAAAGCGATTAGTGCTTTATCGAGCTCGAAATTACTGTCGTAGATGGTGAATATTATAAGATTGTAAGGTGCACACGTTTCTCAATTTATCAGTGACTGCTTTGAATAATAAATCTATCGGTTATAAGCAGCTAAAAGTCCCCAGTGCATCAAAACTTCGTTGCCAAGCATTCACCTTAGAGTCTGTTGTTATTTCAGACTTCCTAGAATGAATTTTAACAATGGAATAAATGGTTTGAAATGAAACGGTGAAAAGTTTCGATGAAAATATATATTAAATACCAATACGAGTGAGGAAGCGCCTCAGATGACTAAGAAGTCATTTCCTTTAAAAATTCTCTTTTGAAATAGAATGTAGCTAAATATTTTTCATATATGCACATAAATTCTTAACGTTAAAGTTACCAGAGCACTTGAACTTAGCATGCAAGACACAGAAACTATTTAGAAAAGCTTATTTCTTCATTCTTTCATTATCGGAATTTTTAATAAAACAAGTTTATGCATGTAAACATTTTAACAATCACGGAATTGCCTTTTTTTGGTCGTGAATAAAGCTGCATTGCAATTCTGTCAATTTAATCTTGGTAGAAACATAAAACCTACAATTGGTTCCTTAAAAGAAAATGGAATAAAGTAGTAAATCCTTGGCTGCCAGAGAGAAGAGTAATAAGAAGTCTTGCATTCAAATAAATCTTAAATGAAGTTAAAAGCGAAAAAACCCGTCTTCTAGTGAAATGATATATTGGCATTAAACTAGTGACTGTAAAAAGGAGATTTCAGTGGATTCTGATACAATATGGTAAGTTTTAAATAGTACAATGGCCATAATTTATATTTATTAGCCTACTTTTTTTATATAATTGTAATTTAATCCAGTACAAAGCAGGAAGCAGCCGTAATTTTAAATTATTAATTAGGTAGATTAATACAATTCGAATTTAGCCGTAATCCCCGAATCCATCATTAATTATTCCAAGGTATGAAATATTTGACTTATGGAACATAACAGGTGTTCTCCATTAAATATGAGGGTTCATTTATCACAAAATGTATCTCCCAAGCAAACCGCATTCATTTTTCAACATTAATTCCACCAATTTGGTAAAAAATTAGCAGTATACCTCTTAAAAAAATGAGAGTTATTTATATATAAATAGATACTGGCGGCTTTATGTGAGGTGTGTATAGAATGACCTAAGAAAGTAAAAATTTGGATATACATAATTATTTTTTAGAACTTGTTTTAGCTATAACTTTAAAATATTTGTCTACAGAAAAGAAAATATACGTTTCTCGTATTTTTTCACCTCTAGAATATAGCGAAGTTTCATGGAAATCGGCGACTGACAATTCGATAACCTTCAGAGTAGGTATGACAAATTCGAGAAATTGGCGAAGCCGCCAGTGATACAGACACAATGCATAATATGCATATCCTCGTTTCGCCCTCAAAATGCGACATATTAAAAGTTTAAAAAACTGTTTCTTGGCCTTTTCTATTTAAGAATTACTACAATTATTTTCGAACTATTGCCAAACTTCAGGAATTAAATAGTTTCATGATCATATCAGAAGAGAAACTGTTTATTTAAAAAATGAATCGTTATTTATTCTTTTAACACATGATTATATCATTCTGTGGTTTCATTAACTCAAGTTTTACTTCACTTGTGAATATAAAATAGGCTAAATGTTTAAGAGATCTATCTATACAGGAAAGAATCGTTCCTTAAACCCGCGGCAGCTTTGACCTGTTCATTAAGAAAATACATGTTCATGTATTGTTATACGTACCTTCGGGGGGATAATAAGAAAAGTTTCTATCTTGTGATCGGCTAAATATCCCTCGCGACTGGTCCCCTCTCCAGGTTCCACTTGGAACTTGTCCCCTAGCTGTTCCAAAGTTGCTCTGGTTATATGTACCCGTCTGAAATAAATAATGATACGTTTTAAACTTAGAAGGCTTGGGGTGTAGAGCGGATTTGTTTTATTTGTACCACAATTCTTCAAAACGTGCGAAAGAAAAATGACCCATCCAAAAATTACTGCTATGTATTTTCCGTGGTTTGAAATTCGTACAGTCGTCTCGAGGTCTATAAAAGCAAAAATAACAGAAAATTTGACAGTTCTAAACAATTTCACATCAAAAAACACGTATATACATATAAAATTTACTTTCAGCTTTAACCTTTATAAACTATTAATCTCAATCGATCTGTAATATTATGTTAGTGAAAATTCTTAATATATGTTGTAAATGCGCCTTATTTATTAAAAGTTCTTCCATTTCGTTTGCTGTACATATGAAATCATGGAGTGAATATTTATTCTCCTTTTCCCGGCAAACGAAAGACATTTTTTGCGGAGCCTCAGAAAATCTGTACACACTTAGGCCGTCTTTTTACAAAAACTAATATTTGAATAAATTATATGCTTATATTGACGTGACAATGGCAGTTTTCCTTTTCGGGCGAGCTAACCGATTGAAAAGGAACTCTTCTGAAACGGAATACCGGACAGGGTCTCTTTGACCCGCGAAGCAATTTGAAATTTTCATCACTTCAAAGCCGCTAAAGGGATCGAAATTTCACGACTGACTAATAGGCAATTTCTTTCGAAAAATTACATAGCGTGTTCCCTTGGAATCCCCCTTTCAAATATCTTTACGGGAAGTTTAAATGAACATTTATTTCGCAACCGCTTCATGTAAAAGGAGTTAAAATTCGAAACTGATGAGATTTAACCGTTGGTATTTTCTTTTTTACGTAAGTATATACAAGCGCATTATAATTTTCAGCAGAATAAGCAGAGAAAAATGTATTTTAATTTGAGCGGGTGAAATGTAACAAAGTGACTAAGCCATCAATACGACCAAACTGACAGAGAGTGACCTGCTAATATGTAGACGCTAGGAAAGCAAGACCAGTGACACACCAGAAAGCAACTACTCTACTGACTAATGCTGTAAGCTTTGCGGAATATCTAGCAAATAGCTTTTAAATATCACAATAGGTGTCAAAGAATTCTATTTACGAAAACTATTTTGGCCACAATTTATCTACTGTTCAAATATCCTTGTCAAATTTGGAAACACACTGTACTGTCCGGATCTAACACCATTTCATTTATTTTTGACAGTTTTGTAGTCAGGACTCTACAGATTATAATGTAGTTCGACTCAAACCTTTTTAATAGTGTTAATACGTTATGTTTATAATGTTGGTAGCTTAAATCAACCGATAAGTATCCTTTTATTAAACGAAATAATACTCTAAATCGGATCACTAGTTTCAAGATCAGCAAATTTGTCTTATTCCTGTTGCATCCGGCAAGTGGATTGCATTTCGTAAGACGTTAAGGCTCTTTGTGGCTATAGTCGAGCTTCTGATTCTCATCCTCAGTGCTACATAACCACGTATTTAGTGGTTTTCGTACCCCACACTGTTAGTTGGATCATTAGTCGGTAAATTTCCAAACTAATACACTAGGCACAGAAATTAAGGGAAATTAAAAGAATCTCAAAATTTTTGGGTGATTTTCAAAGAGCTGTAACTTGGAGGGAGAGAGAATAGAAAACGCGAAAATTGAAGCTTCAAGTGTCTAATTTTCGGATCTTGAGTTTAAAATTTTTTAGCATCAATAGTTTTTGAGTAATCATAAGAAAATCAACAAACAAAAATTGCAAATTTTTGCTTTTTTTTTAAAGAGGCCTATGGACTTCAAATTTTTTTTGTAATTTCACCATAAAGCTCTTTTAGATAATTTAATTCTCTTCAATTTGAGCGGTTCCGGAGCCCTGTGGGATCATTTGTCGCTGATTTATCGTCGATCAAAGCAAAAAATCATGTTTGACTTTGATAATCAATTACTCGGGAAATAATGGTGGTACAGAAATTGCAAGCAGGGTTTTGAAAACTGCAAAGTATTCTCTACAAGTCGTAATTATTGGTTTTTGATAAAAAAAAATTTCGAAGTGAAAATGTTGGTTAGAAAAAAGGTAAAAAATTGCATAGGGATATTTGAATAACTTCTATCTTTTTAATATCCATTAAATTGTGTGCCTAGTGTATAATCTTATAATCGTTTACTTATATTTTTTTATATTAATGATATCATTTAAAGAAAAAATACTTTCAACAGGATACCAAAACTTGAGTAGGTACTTGATTGCAGCGACTGATAAATAAATTAACACTTCATTGCAACAAATCAAGCTATCAAAAAGAAGATGAAGAATTACAGTTAAAACTATACGATACTTTTCTATTTTGTCACAACATTTTTATATAATTTATATCCACTTTGCATGTATATATTGGGAATTCTCGACATATATGGACTGTCCCTGAAGATATGTGACCCACTCGAGGTCTAATTACTTAAGGAACACAAACAAAACAAGACTTATTTCATTGCCATTCTCAAGCATCCCCTTGGAACTAGTTAAACTCTTCTAGAGTTCCCAGAAGGTTAAACTAAGTGAGATGTATTGAAGCTTCGAGTTTAGTTTCGTGCTATTGACTTAGAACACACCCAGTTGCAATTACTTCTGCCCTATTTTTATCTCTATATTTGAAATTAACTGATGTCCTCGTAACGAATTGGCTTTCCAGTTAATTACAGTCGATATTAAAAATAAATATTTTTGCGTAGTAAATACCCGTCGTTTTACAGATTGTTTTCGATAGCCGATGTTAAAAGCTACCTATGGATTTAGCTTCAACGAGGGGAAAATGTAAAGTAAACAAGTATTAAATGAACTTGAGCAGTAAGGGATACTATTGTATGGTGCTTATATTTGAATTTTATTTAGCAACCAGAAGCTTGGGGTAAATTATTTTATGGAATACTTCCAATTCCGAATCTTAACAGATTTCTTTCTTCAATAATTTTGGAGATTAAGTGCCAGCTTTTCAAGCTGGCTATATTCTGTGCATTTAAAGTTTCTATTTTGTTAACAAACATCAAGTAATCGCTTTGAAACAAAAACTATAAAGTAAAAAAGAACAGTTGATGAAAGGAAATGAAGATCATTGAAACGAAGCAAATTGGACCTGTGAAAATATGACAGTGAAGTTTATTAAACTTGTGCTACATTTTTCATCTCATTCCCTTTGTATTATTTCTAGTCATTTCCACAAACGTGTTCATAATAAAAATTAAAATGCGCAGAATATTCCGGAATCATTTCATTCGCTGCAACACTACGTGTGCAGCATGCAGTATACGGATATAATTATATTTCATGCATTAGCAAATTTATCGACTGGACTGCCGATGTGTATAATCGAAATATTTTTATAAATTCCTCCAAATGCGGTCCTATTGAGCTCCATGTTATAATCCCCGGCATCATCTCGAACCCTAATTATCGGATTTATTGCAGGCTGAATTCAATCAACGCTCACCTTTGATACCTAAATTAACCCTGATGGTTCAATCGCCGGCTATAATGGACACTGCATTAGAGCGTGGCTCTTTTATTTCCAGCTAAATTAAAGTTCCTTTTCGAAGTTTTCATTTTATGCGCTTTGTGGCGCTGTGTCAGCAGGAGTTTTTTATCGAACCCCCGCCTCGCTTGGCTTCAGAAAGAATTATTTTTGTTTAAGCAAAATTAATTAGATCATATGACCATAGAGATCGTATGATTCTCCAGACTTTTGAATTTTTTATCTCAGTAAATATGTCTGCGTAAAATTAATTGGATTGTCAATGAAACTGGAGCAGAGTCTCAAAGATGCGGCCTAGTGACTTGGCATTTATAGACTGCAAGCCCATCGGAAATTTTCAAGGGGTCATTTGACCCAGCATGAATTACTTATAAATCAATACTACGACATATAACAATAACTTTAAAAACTGTGCCGTCAATTCTTGTTGGTACAGGTGAGTACACAGGTGAGCTAAACCTGTCCACCAAGGGAGGGGTGGTTTTCGGCAAAACATTTTTGTACGACATTTCTAAAGTTATACAAAAAAATATTAACCTCGACCTAATGCCGTACAAGAATAGCAATACCGGAAGCCAGGAAAATTTTTACCCGGTTTTTGGTGATTTACTGCAATATGGCATTTATACTGCAAGTTTCGGATTGACGAACGAAATTGATTAAAAGTTGATACCCCCAAGATTGGTGTAGTCCTCGATGTGCGAAAAAATAGTGCGTATTATCCTAAACTTTCTTACGAAGCTAACAACTGTGAAAAAAACAGTTTTTTTTAAACTCTATCTTTGATTCAAAGGAACCAACCAACAGTTTTTCTCAAAACTAACAATAATTTTTGTAATTCTAGTAAAAAAAATTAATCAAAAGTTTTTGTAGACTTCAATTTTTTTAATTTTTGTCATGCCTAGACGGCATTTTATCATTTTTATTTTATTTATCAACTTTTAATCAATTTCGTTAATTCAAAATAAAGGAAATTACGGTACGGAAAGAGTACATCGCTTCAAAAATGACTCAATATTTTTATCTTGAGTTGTTAAACAAATAAAAAAGTAAATTTTCAAAAATTAAAAAAAGTTTTTTTTTCAAAAATTATTATTTTTTTCAAATTCAATGAGCAAAAAATGCCCAATTGTGAAAGAATTGAAAAAAAACTAATTTTTCATTTTTACGAACGTTACAGGATGCTCAGAAATGTAAATTTTGCTCCGTTAAATTTTTCTGAAATTTTGATTAAGCGGTCCGGAAAAACCGATCTGCCCATTTACGGAGCTTTTGGGGGTACATCGAGGTGTAAAAATTCGTACAAGCATTAGACTCTCCATCGATATTAGCAAAGATGCGGTCGACTTAGCAAAACAAGTCAAAAAGTCACTTTTTTTCACTTTTTTCAAGTTAATGTCGAGGATGAAAAAAATTTTTTTCTTCCAAGAACGCTACATTGCCTTGTAGGATTTTATTCGAAATTTCGAAACTGCCAGTCAATTTTCTGTTTGATCATTAGTTGCTGAGATATCGATGGTTAAAGCCAAAAGGATGCTTTTATATTCGTAGTCGAATATCTTCGGGTCAAATTAACGTAGAGAAAAATTTAAAAAAGAAATTAAAGCTGAATGAACAGGCTGTTAAGTCCATATCATGATTTTTGTGTAAAAAATGTTTTCCAGCCCGTGGACAGAGAAAAAAACGCAAAAAAATTAAAAAAAAATTTTTTAGTCTTATTTCTTAGAATTTCGCGATGACTGTCGCTTCTAAAAATTTTGAGCTACGAAATCTGGAAACTAGACATTCGGCGCTTTAAAATGCTTTTTTTAAAATCTTGATACGATCATTTTTAAC
Source organism: Anoplophora glabripennis (assembly GCF_000390285.2). Lineage (NCBI taxonomy): Eukaryota > Metazoa > Arthropoda > Insecta > Coleoptera > Cerambycidae > Anoplophora > Anoplophora glabripennis. Next base: position 119,779 of record NW_019416412.1, read on the forward strand.
TGAGATACAGCATTCTGAAAAATCACTAAAAATTCGAAAAATTTTTTTGCTCCCTTAATTTTTTGCAGAAGTTTAT